>NC_133460.1:42278959-42578959 GCF_048565385.1 Saimiri boliviensis
TAATTTTATGTTTGTAAATGCATATAAAATTACACAAAAGGAAAATACCACACTTTTGTGTATGTTTGCCTGATGTGTATCTGTGTGTATGTCTATGTGTAAACATTGTGCGTATATCTGTGTGTGTGTGTCATTTGCGTCTGGGTAAAAATACTATATACTATTTTTCTTCATGAAAATAGGATCATACCATACTGTTTCAGTAAGCTGTCTATTTCACACATCATGCCATAAATACTATTATCAACCTCACCTGTCAAACAACTCTCAAGGTGCAAGAAGTCAGGAAGCTTGATTATCTTAGGACCCACAGCTTACTATGGACAGTCCTGGGAAAACAGTGGAATGGAAAAGTTGGTTCATTTGCCCCCAGGAACATGCTGTTAACACTGGGCACTAACCCAGAGCTCAGATACTACTAGTTCTAGCCCTTTCCTGGAGAGCAGAGGCCCTGGTGCAAGGAATAGAAGAAGACTTCAAGGTCTTAAATTCTTGCTCACTGAGCAGTATAGCCCAATTGTTCTGAGCATTCGCTCCAGAGACAGACTGCCTGTGTTCTAGTGCCAACTCCATCACTTCCTAGCTGTATGGCTTTGGGCACATTGCTTAATCTTTTTGTGCCCCTATCTTCTTACCTGTAAAATGATGATAATAATGGAGCCCCCTAATAAGGGTGTGGTGATAAACAAGCTGATATATGTAAATCACTCAAATAATGCCTGGCACATAAAAAATAATTGATGTTATGCCTAGAATTTAGGGGAAGTAGACAGAGGTACGAATAGAGCAGGACCGTGGATGATGGGTACACAGGGCTCTATTTTAGGGTATGTTCAAAAGACCTCTATAAATATAACTGTTATGATAGGAGCTACTAAAGCAAAAGCACAGCTTCACTGTGGTCACAATATTGTTGAAAGATAAGGTGTTGCTACACAAAGTAGCAACTGCTATCTTTTCTGGCCAAATAGTGTGAACTTTGTCAAGGTGTTAACCCCTCCCATTCCTCCCCCACCCCCTAAAACCTTGTCTCTCAGGCAGCCTCATGGATGTCTCCAATATTTTCATGAAAATGTTAGCTTAAGTTTTGATAACACAGCTAAAAAGTAAGCAGGAAAGGGGAGTGAGAGGGAGCAGAGCTGAACCGTTGACATGAAGCTGTCAGTTGGCCTTACAAAACACACTTAGATGATGGTTCTCTTCATAGACTACATTAGGGTGGGAAGAAAGGGGACATAATTTGAGTGGACAAAAAAAAGATGGGGCAGCAGGAAGGGAAGGGAGGGACCCAGGTTGGGGCAGGAAACTTCTCTATCCAAATGGGCTTTGTGTCAGCCTTTAAGGGAGCACAAGAAATTACGGGAAAGAGGAATAGTACCTTGAGTCTTGTGTGCTACTCCAGCGTAGTTCAGGACCAGCAGCACCAGTATCACCTGGGAGCTTGTTAAAAACAGAGACCCTTTGCTCCACCCCCCGACCTCCTGAGTCAGACTCTGGTTTAACCAGGTGCCCAGGTGATTCTCATGCACATTGAAGTGTGAGACTTACCACCTAACCCAGGACCTAGACAAGGCTGACTTTTAGTAAATGTCTAGATAGATAGGTATCTGGACGAATGGAGAAAAGCTGCAAACTTTACTTTCATTCAGCCATCCTGCATTCATTCTGCATCATACAGTGTAGAACTGTCTAAGGCTGTGATTCTTTGGTTCTCCCTCGGCTACAAATTAGAATCACCCGGGGTGCTATCAACACCAGCTGAGCAATTCCCATCTCCAGAGTTTCTGATTCAATTGGTCTGGGGTGGGCTCTACCTAGAGTGGTGGCAGCTGATTTTATTTTTGCAAGACCATCTGTACCAAGTAAGAGGGCTGCCAGTGAGGATCCAGGGATGCGCCATTGAATCTACCTTTGCTGAAGACACAGCCAGTGAATATTTCAGGAGTTAATGCCATATAGGAAATAAACATTTGCCCTAGTTTGGGTTGGTTTTTCTTCCTGCCAGTGCTCCAGAATATATGAACCATAGCTCTTAGTGTGGGTGGTTGGAGGAGTAAGAGGCTGATGTGTCTGTGGTGGATATTAAATTGTTTGACCTTTTTCCAGAGATTAACCCATTGCCTGAGTCATGTTTCTACTCTATAGGCCCATTCTTCCTCCCTAAGCTGCCTCCTGCAACACACACATACAGAGAGGCCAAAACTTACCACAGGGAGCTTAGGTAACTCAACTTCTAGTGTGCCTCTTTTTCTTGGTTTTCTGAGCTCAGAGAGGGTAAACAGCAAAGCTGTCAATCAGCCTTGAAACTGGGCCTTCGGTGGCTGTCCTTGAATACTGCACATGTGTGGATTTTCATCAACCCCTTTCTGGTTGGGGATTACCTATTCCTGGGCCACCCCACCAGTAAGGAAATGCACTTTAGCATAATTGGTCCAGCTGCATCCCTGAGCAGCACTCACCATGCAGAAAATCTAATAAAGTAAGTTATATCTTCTGCTTCTCTCTTTGGAACTTCTCTTAATTAAAATTCTGCCTACTGCAAGATGAGGATGATGGAGAGGTGAGAATTGGGCAGTGGCCCATCTGTGCATCGTTTTCTCATTAAAAACTTTTAGGGAAAAGCTCAAATGTCTTCACACTTCAGAATTCATTGAGGCAATCTGGACATCTCAATCCACTTTTCTTTGTCTTCATGGTCTCATGCAGGGAGAAGAAAAATGAGAAAAATGAATGATGAGTGAATAAACAATGCTAAATCCAAGTTAAGAAGAAGGATATTTAAACATGAAAGCCACGAGCTGTGATGAAGGAATGTGAGTAGGTGAAATTAGCCCTGACTTCCAAGTGCTTTGATCAGTTTGAGGATTGGAAAACTTCTAAGGGCATGAACTGCCTGTGCCAGAGTGGCGTCCTGGAAGGGAGAGAGTGATTAAACTCCAGGCTGCCTGTCAGAGATGCTCCAGTCTCTCCTCACTTGTGATGCTTCTATAGAGTTTTCACATGAGAGCAGGCTGTCACCATTTGGGAAGAGACAGCATCCTCTTGCTAACTCCTCCTTCCTTTGATGCCTGTAGAACTTGGCCATTAAAATCTGCCTTGGGCTAAAACTCAGCAGGCAAGTTTCCAGTCCAAGAACAGCTTTGACAAAATTTTAATAAAATTTAATAAAACCGAGTTTTGATTGGCAATAAGGGATCTGAGTTAGAGAAAAGTTTACCTACGTGTTTCGATAGACATGTGGGATGGCCACACTTTCACTGTAGAATGCTACACAGCAGTAACTCTGGCCTGTTGGCATTTTGTTCACAACTGCTGGTGTCTTTGATCCAAGCATCACATGGGAAAATTGGGAGTTTTCTTATGCATCATTAAGGCATTTAAAAGGTCTTAGGTTTGGGTGAATTTTGCAAACTTCAGTATTGTTCTGTACCAGCTAGCTAAAGAGATTAAAAAGCTTTAAAAGAAAATAAAAAGCAAATTTATTTCAAAGAGTTTATTTAAAGTGAAGCATTTGACTGAGTTTGGTTTTAAATTAATAAAATAATTGCATTGTTTGGAAACCCAAACAAAAAAATGCTTTCTTTTAAAAACAACTTTGTTATTTTTATCTGCTCTGTAAGATTCTTAGTAAAGAAGGTTACCTTACTTCTGAATATGAGTGGCACGCATGCCACTTGTGGTTTTATGTGTACTTCATTCAAAAACACAGAAAAAAAACATTAGAGTGCCTCAAAGTAATCAACCTGTTCATTGCCTTTTGCCACTCTCCTTCTACATGCCTACAACACACGGGGGATCTGCAAGTGGCAATCCTGCCACTTACGGTTTGTTAGGAACTGTGGCTACTCACAGTGATGGCATCGCTCCATCCATTTGCCCTAAATATGGACATGTCCCATCACCTTACAGAGAATAATTGAAAGCTTCTTCTCTAAGAACTTAGCCTTATTGAAAATGTTATTACATAGAGAAACAACCAGTTGGTATATGCAATAAGGACTCTCCAAGTGCCTCCTTCAAGGATCGTTACTGATAGATGTATTTTGTTGGCAAAGACTGAAAGGTCCTTACAAAAAAAGCCTCACCTGCGCCCTGTTCTCCTTAGCCCAGTTGTTCATTTCATTAAGGTTATAGAGAAACATGTTGCGAGAATGCTATGCAAATTATCTAAAATTAGTGTGAGACTATTTTCACCCTACCCACCCCCTACTCTACTGATGCTAAGTATATATTTATATATATACATATACAAAGCAGAGACTGTAAGTAGCCTAACTCCCATGAATGCCTGCAGCCTAATACTAGTGAAGAAAATATATTTGCTAAATATTTGTCTTTTCATAACCAGAACTATTCAAATACCATTTGATCCTTTTGGGATCCAAACTGGTATAGTAACATTAAAGTCTATTTGTTTGCTTTTTAAAGCATGAAGAAGCTAACTCTATTGTCTTGGTTGAACTATGTTTTCTGGCTGCACTAGCAGATGAATTTTTTGTATTTGTGCATTTTGATTCCATCTCTCCTGGTATCATAGATACAAGGAATATAAGCTCTGACATGTATTGCAATGCCAGAGCGATAAGGTAGTGAAAGGCTTCTAGGACAAGTTTTCCTAAAAGCTCATCCTTGCAGGTCAGCTCTTCTCCTTAAAGGTGTATACTAACTCCTAAGAGAAAAATTATTTTTAATGGTTCCTTCTTTTTGTCTCTGGGAGACTGTTTTGCATGTAAATTCCTTCGGACCAGGGTCTGGAATATCCTTTCTGTAAGCCTTTTGGGTGTATTTTCAGGGCAGCCAGTTTGACCTGCATTAACTACATTCTATCAGTTGGTTGATTTTTTTCCATCATATTCTGGACCCTCAAGATCTCATGTGCCCATTAGTCCCTGCCCAAGACCCAAAGTCAGATGATTTCCCACAGAGCCAAATATAGAGAAAACAAAACAAAACTCACTGAGCCCCCTGTAGGAGGAAGAAGAGGAGTGTTCCGCTTTCAGAGCAGCTTAAACTACAACCTGTATTCCCACAATGCAGGGAGTATCCATCCACATCTTGTACATGCTCCCAAGGGCCATGACAGGTAATATTTTGCCATCAAGATGCTCAACTCATGGTCTGCATTAGATAATGCATAATTCCTTATCTCAGGTTGCTTTTGAGCTAGTTGAGAGAGTAAAATATAGACACATAAAATGACTAGTAAACTGTTGGCAAACAAGTGCTAAGATATATGTCTGGAGACTAGTTAATGAAATGCGCCAAATCTGTGTTTCTAAAACCCCTCGGTTTGTAATGGTTGGTCATGACTTCATCTACCATAAACCCAGCATCTCTAGTAATAACCCTTGCTTCCAATTTTAATTCAGCAAGCTTAGTCATGGATAATTTCTCATTAATCTCCTAGTCAATGAGATTCTGTTACTGAGGGCCTGAATGACTTTTTAAGATAGACTAGTGTGGGACCCCAAAAGACACTATAAGCACTCTATCTATAAGTACACTCTATCTTCTAGTTGTTTTGACCTAAAGATGACTATTATGACTCAATAAATCTATTACTGGAAACAAAACATTTTTAAAAGTGACTTACTGTTGTAACTAAGCAAAACCCACAAATCCAAGAGTCATGTGGTCATGGTATCACATGCATTGAATTGTCAGCTACAGACTTCCACCAAAAAACAGTGTAATGTTCATCTGCACAGTCAAAACAAACTTTTATTAAATGCTTATGCCATGCCAAGACCAAAGTATACAAGATAAGTGGAAAAAAAATTAGGAAACATACAAATGAACAATTCAATAAAATGTAGTGTGATAATTACTGTTAGCAAAAGAATCTAGAAAGTACTAACAGAGCACTTATAGTAAAATGAAAGAGTTTCAGAAAGAGTCAGAAAAGGCACTCCAGAGAAGGTGGCATTTGATATGGGCCTTGGAGGATAAATAGAAGTCCATGAGAAGTGGCAGCACAGCATATGTTCACAAACCACTATATCTACAGTTTCCAATATGAAGTTTAGAAGTATGTGAACACACAACATTTCTAAGAAAAGCAGTGAGTGGTTTGGCATGGCTGGAAATAAGGACATAGGGAGTTTCTGAGGTTAAGAAAAGATAGTTTTGCAAGTGTGAAGGCCCTTATGTGCTCTGCAAAAGAGCAAGTATGGGACTAATTACTTTTAAGCAGGAGGATGACATGATTAGTATGTAAAAGATATATAAAAGGAGAGATGCGAGATGGGAAAGGAAGGCCCCGTGTTACAATAGCCAGACAAAGAGGTAATAAGAACCCGAATTATTTATATGTTTATTTGTTTGTTGCCTTGTTTGTTTTCCATCTTGTTTCAGAGGAAATTGAAGGGAGCATCTAAAAATGCACAAAATATAAAAATGGTATAAAATAAATGTAAAACCAAAGAAGAATGAAAAACAAAGATCAAATGGCTCCATTCGAGATGGAGCACAAATGAAGAGTTAAAAATAAATGTTCTACATATTGGTTACTGATTGCCCAAGAGAAGTATAACTCAACTCACTCTTCTTGGTATTAACCCAAAACAGGAACTTCTCCTGAGTGAAAGAAAGGCTCTGGAAAGTCATTAATAACACCCTTAAAAATTTCCCTCGGCTAGCTTTGCAGACCTGATTTGGTACAGGGTTAGATTTTATCTGGATGGGCCCTTAAAACCATCCCCCTTTCATATTGTTTCTCTAGGCTGAGCACTTGATAAAAACCGGATGGTCCAAAGTTAGAAAGGGCCTCAACTAACAAGGATCTGAAGCTACTCTGTACTGTTATTGATCACATGTCTTTTATCTTAGTAGATGATGAGTTTAAAAACAGGACCAGTATCTCATGAAAGTTGAAGCTGGCTCTCCATAAAAATGGAACCCTCAAGAGAAAACCTGTCCCCAGTTGAAGACAGTCAAGGGAGAATAGGCAGGTAAGAAAGGTCTTGAACAAAGGCAGAGGTGACTTGGATGGAAAAGAAAAGATGTTTGAGAAGTAATTCCAAGGCACAATTAATAGGGCTGTTCACAACTTGATATGGAATATGAGAGAAAAAGAAAGCAGAGTTGAAGTTGCACTCAAATTCTTCACTTGGGCACTTGGATGAATGATAGTGACAGAAGAAAACAAGTAAGAAAGAATGACTAGGGTTTTTTAAAAAGATGATTGAATTCCATTTTGGTAATGTAATGTTTGAAATAATGTGTTCCAGAAGCAGTTGAAATAAAAACCTAAAGCTCAAGTGAGAGGTCTGGACTAAAATTATAAATGAATAAATCACTGAACTCTTGCAAGGAAAAGAAAACCTAGTAATGAAAGAAGTCACCCAGGAAAAACCTAAGCATGAAAGAAAAGAAGACAAGAGGAGAGAGACAAGGGCAGAGGACTGAGAAAAGCACATTGGAGTAGAAACAATGAGTATTGATAGGACAATAGGAAGTATTGAAAAGGATCAAGAAAATAATTCACAGGTTGAGAACGATGAAAAAGTGATATTGCAAAAGCCCGTAGAGGAAGAGGAGAAGGAAATGTCCACTTGAGCTATCCCTACAAAGGTTTCAAGAGAGATGGGGACCCAAAATATGCAACATGGTTATCAGGAATCTTAGTCATGATGGTTTCCAGGGAAGTCATCTAAGAAATTAACCCTGGTGGCGTAATACATGAATGCAAGGTGAAAGAGTAGAGAAGGTATGCATGGGCTTCTCGTATAAGAAATCTGGCAACAAAAGCAAATATAGACAAGTGGGAATACACGAAACTAAAAATATTTTATATAGCAAAGAAAGAATCAACAGAATGTAAAGGCAACTATGGAATGGGGGAAAATATTTGTAACCCATATATCGAATAAGGGGTTAATTTCCAAAATATATCAGGAACACCTGCAACTCTACAGCAAAAAACCATATAACCCAATTTTAAAATGGGCAAAGGACTTGTACAGACATTTCCTCAAAGACATACAAATGATTAACAAATACATTAAAAGATACTCAACATCATTAATTATCAGGGAAACGTAAATCAAAACTATAATGAGATATTGTCTTACCCTTGTTAGAATGGCTGTAATAAAAAAAAGAAAGTAGCAAGTATTAGCAAGGTTGTAGAGAAAAGGGAACCCTTTTACACTGTTTTGTACCATGTAAAATGTAAAATGGCCCAGCAGCCATAGAAAACAGTATAGTGGTTCCTCAAAAAATTAAAAATAGAACTACCATATGATCCAGCAGTCCCACTCTGGGTATATATAAAAAAGAAATTGAAATCAGGTCCTCAAAGAGATCTGCACTCTCATATTCATGGCAGCATTATTCACAATAGTCAAGATCTGGAAACAACCCAAATGTCCATCAACAGATGAATGGATTAAGAAAATGTAATATATACAGATAAACAGAATTAAAAATAAAACCACATGAATATCTCAATAGACACAGAAAAAGCATTTGATAATATCCAACATCGCTTTGTAAAAAAAATCCCCCAACAAACCAGGCAGCCAAGAAACATACCTCAAAATAATAAGTCATCTATGACAAACCCACAGCCAGCATCATACTGGATGGGCAAAAGTTGGAAGCATTTCCCCTAAGAACCGAAGCAAGACAAGGATGTCCACTCTCACTTCTCTTCAACATAGTACTGGAAGTCCTAGCCAGAGCAATCAAACAAGAGAAAGAAATAAAAGGCATCCTAATTTAAAAAAGAGAAAGTCAAATTATCTCTGTTCACTGACAATATGATTCTATACCTAGAAAACCCTAAAGAGTTCCCCCAATAAAGTTTAAGAACACAGAATCAACATACAAAAATAAATAGCGTTTCTATATACTAATAACATTCAAACAGAGAACCAAATAAAGAGCACAATCACATTTACAATAGACACACGCACACACATACACACACACACACACACATCTAGGAAGATATCTAACCTAGGAGGTAAAAAAAATCTCTGTAAGGAGAACTATAAGATATTAATGAAATAAATCATACATGATCCAAACAAATGGAAAAATATCCCAAGCTCATGGATGGGAAGAATCATTGTCGTTAAAATGTCCATATTGCTCAAAGCAATCTACAGATTCAGAGCAATTCCTATCAAATCATTAAAGCCATTTTTCACAGAATTAGAAAAAAACAATTTTAAAATCCACATGGAACCAAAAATGAACCCAAAAAGCCAAAGTAATCCTAAGCAAAAAGAAAATACTCAAGGCATCATGTTACTCTGCTTCGAACTATACTATAAGGTTACAATAACCCAAACAGTGTGCTTCTGGTACAAAAATAGACAAATAAACCAATGGAACAGAACAGAAAACCTAGAAATAAAGCCACACATCTACAACCAACTGATCATTGACAAAAGTTGGCAAAAATAAACACTGGGAAAAGGACATCCTATTTAATAATGGTGCTGGAAAAACTGACTAACCATATGCAGAAGAATGAAATTGCACCCCTACCTCTCACCACATACAAAAATTAAGTCTAGATAGATTAAAGACTTAAATGTGAGACTTCAAACTAAAAAACATTGAGAAGAAAACCTAGGAAAAATTACTCTAGACATTAGCCTAGGCAAAGAATTTATTACTAAGTCCTCAAAGGCAAATGCAACAAAAACAAAAATTGACAAATTAGACTTAATCAAACTAAAAGCTTCTGTACAGCAAAAGAAACAATCAACAGAGTAAACAGACAACCTACAGAATGGGAGAAAATATTTGCACACTATGCGTCTGACAAAGAACTAATATTCAGAATCTATACAGAACTTAAATCAACAAGGAAAAAAAAAAAAACATTAAAAGTGGGCAAAGGCCTGAGCACGGTGGCTCATGCCTGTAATTCCAACACTTTGGGAGGCTGAGGTGGGCAGATCATGAGGTCAAGACATCAAGACGATCCTGGGCAACGTGGTAAAACTCCGTTTCTACTAAAAATACTAAAATTAGCTGGATATAGCAGTGCATGCCTGTAGTCCCAGCTTCTCAGGAGGCTGAGGCAGGAGAATCACTTGAACCCTGGAGGTGGAGGTTACAGTGAGCGGAGATCATGCCACTGCACTCCAGCCTGGCAACAAAGCAAGGCTCTGTCTCAAAAAAAAAAAAAAAAGGCAAAGAATATGAACAGACACTTCTCAAAGGAAGACATACAAGTGGCCCACAAACATATGAAAAAATCCTCAACATCCTTAATCATCAGAAAAATGCAAATTAAAACCACAATAGATACCATCTCACACACCAGTCAGAATGACTATTATTAAAACATCAAAAAATAATAGAAGTTGGTGAGAATGAGGAGAAAGGGGACCACTTACACAATATTGGTGGGGATATGAATTAGTTCAGCCCCTGTGGAAAGCAGTTTGGAAGTTTTTCAAAGAACTAAAAATAGAACTACCATTCAACTCAGCAGTCCCATTACTGAGTATCTACCCAAAGGAAAGGAAACCATTCTACCAAAAAGACACATGCACTCATGTGTCCATCACAGCACTGTTCACAATAGCAAAGATACAAAATTAACTTATGTGCCCATCAATGGTGAATAAGGTAAAGAAAATGAGGTACACATATACCATGGAATACTACACAGTCATAAGAAAAGCCTGACCAACATGGTGAAACCCCGTCTTAAAATAAATAAATAAATAAATAAATAAAATAAAAATAAAAATAAAAGAATGAAATCATGTCCTTTGCAGAAACATGGATGAAGCTGGGAGCCATTATCCTAAGTGAATTAACGCAGGAACAGAAAATCAAATGCCACATGTTCTCATTTGTAAGTGAGCGCTAAACAGTGGGTACACATGGACTTAAAGACAGAAACAGTACACACTGTGTACTCCAAAAGAGGGGAGGAAGGGAGTGAGAACAAGGGTTGAAAAATTACTTACTGAGTATCATTTTCTTTATTTGGGTGATGAGTTCAACAGAAGGCCAAACCCCACCATTATGGAATATATTCATGTAATAAACCTACATGTACCCCCTAAATCTAAAATAAAGATTAAAAAAGGAAAATGTCATACATTCATACATATTACTCAGCCTTTCAAAAGAAGAAAATGCTGTCATTTACAACAAAATGGACAAACATAGAGGACATTATGCTACATGAAATAAGCTAGTTACAGAAGGACAAATACTGCATGATTCACCTTATATGAAGTATCTGTCATAGATATATTCATAGAAGTAGAGAACACAATAGTGGCTGCCAGGGGTGGCAGGGTAGAGGAGATTGTTGTCCAATAGGTATAAATTTTCAGTTATACTTGGTGAATAAATTCTAGAGATCTGCTGTACAAAATAGTGCCTACAGTTATCAATACCGTACTGTCCACTTCAAAATCTGTTAAGATGGTAGATCTCATGTTAAGTGTTCCTACCATAAAACAAACCAACAAAAACACGAAGGGATACAAGGAAACTTTTGGGAGGTGCTGAATATGTCTATTACCTTGACCGCCATGATGGTAGCATGGGTGTTTATATATGTTCAAGTTCATCAAATTATCCACATTAAATATGTGCTATTCATTGTATATCAATTGTACCTCAATATAATTCTTACCAAAAAAAAAAAAGAAATCTGACAGTGAAATGAATAAGACAGTAATTTGAAGAAGAGTTAGACTCAGGCAAACATTTTTGGTTGACAGATGTATTAAAATAGGTTACCAAGGTTACTCACAAATAAGTCTGTGAAATTCTTCTTAAAGCCAACTAGTATTTCTCTCTTCACAAGAAAGCAGCTCTGTGAGTTAGGAAAGCAACAAGTAACAAACAACAGGAAGCCAAACTAATGTGCTGGCTTTGAGGAAGAGGGATTTATTATCCTCACATGAGAAGATCCAGAGGTAGAATCTGAGGGCTGGGGCGGTGGCTCAACGATGAGGGATCCAGACTCTTTCTATCCTTCTGTTCTGCCACCTTTAATGTGTAGACATACTTGGTGCTGCGTATCTATCACCTCATAGTTACAAGATGATTGCTGCATCCTTGAGGCAGCAATCATTGAAAGATCCCTTCTTTTGCAGAATGGAAAAGAAGTAGGAAGGGTGAGAGTGAGGAGAAAGGGGACCACTTACACAATATTGGTGGGAATATGAGTTAGTTCAGCCCCATGGAAAGCAGTTTGGAAGTTTTTCACCAAAGGAAAATGGCAAAAGGAAAATGACTACTGAGTCTGTTCCTTCTCAGGAAAGGAAAAACTTCCTCAGAAACCCCATTCAGATTGCTTCTGCAATATTTCAGTGGACCCAGTGATGCCCAAAAGCTACCATTATTCAGAAAGTGCCTAGGCAAAAGGGAGTTAGGAACAAACATTGGGTCAACCTTCAACAACATTCAGAAGAGTGTTTGTTACCCTAGTGTACAGTGAAAAATAGATGAACTACAAAATTAGGGCAAAAGTATAAACTCTTCCTGAAAAAAAAAAAAAGCAAACAAACAAGGGTTATTGTCTTGTAATGTACAAGGCACTTCCTCCATCTACCTACCTAATAAAGAAAGCTCTCAGAGTTGAAGAGAGCATGTCAGTCTGTTTTGTATTGCTAAAAAGGAATACCTGAGCTAGTAATCTATAAAGAAAAGAGGTTTATTTGGCTCGTGGTTTTGCAGACTGTACAAGAAGCATAGCACTGGCATCTGCATCTGGTGGGGGCCTCAGGCTGCTTCCACTCATGGCAGAAGACAAAGGGAGAGCAGGGGTGTCACAGGGTGAGAGACAGAGCAAGAGAGATATCAGGTACTTTTAAACAAACAGCTCTCATGTGAACCAAGCTGTTAATGAAAGATCTGCTCCGATGACCCAAACACCTCCCACTACGCCCTAACTCCAACTTTGGGGATCACATTTCTACATAAGATTTGAAGGGGACAAACATCCAAACTCTACCAGAGAATGCATGTTAAGAAGACAATTATCATTGCCTAGATAAAAGATCATTATCCCACCACCCCCGTTTGAAATGTTACGCCCTTAGACTGTACCTCACATTCTTCTACTTGTTGCACACTTCTAAAAACCCATGGTCACTGCCACTCTCATTTCTTAAAGTCTTTATCTCCAGGCTTAATTACAATCACCATCTTCATTATGACTCCTGATCGAATTCTCAGTGATTCCAGTAAGTAGATGATCCTCCAAGAGGTCTTGGTTTCTTGACCTCCTTCCCTGCAATGATCTTGTTTTCCACCCTACTTCAGCATCTCTCTCCTGTAGTGGACTAGCCCACTTTGGATCTAGTCCTTGCCAACAGCCACATCCCTTCCACAATTAACCACCCATTCTAATCTTCTATTTTAACATTTTATTTTACATTTTTTACCTCCATTTCCTATCTTTCCAACTGTTTCTCTCTAGTGCCTTGACTGAACATCGTTGCAGGACCGAAACACTCATCAGCTCTACGACTTTTACTATCTGCACCATTTTCATGGCCTGCTTCCTTTACCTTACTCACTTTGTTTAGTTCCGTGGTTAATCAATTACTTCCTTGGGTCCACTCTCAGTTCTCTTGCTCCTCGTCCCTTCATCTTGCTCAGATGACAAAGGCTAATCCTTATGGAATTCCACTCTCTTCCTACTTCAGGCCTGTACCCAAAGAGTTGAACACACTGGGAAAAAATACAGCATCGTGAATAGATTTATTTAAAATGTTTGACCACTACTCTAAATGAGGCCCCAGATGCTGCCTGGCAGTCCTACTGCATTTTGCTATTCCATTCACCCTTTCATGTTCCTAGATAACCACTTAACACCTTTTCCTCCTTTCCCAACCCTCTGACTTCTTTCCCCTGTTCAGTCTCACTCTTAGTTGATGACTATGCTTCTTATTCCTCTTGAGAAAACAGCAGCAATCAGAAGAGAAATTCGACAGGCTGCATCACCACATCTACTCACAGTACTCACAAACCCCACCTTCCTGCCTGTTCCTGTGGGCAAACTCTTCAGGTCCCTGTTTAAGGTCAAGCCCTCTGCTCTTGCACCAGAAGCCACCCACTTCTTGTCCATATAAAGACATTACTCAACAAGCTTCTGTCTCACTTGAATCATTCATGTTTCCTCTTTTTAAAAATCATTTATATCAGCATTCATATGTGCTGAGATTTCTCCATCTTATAAAACTTTTTTGATTACCATATTTCTCTTTAGCTATAATTCAAATTTTGTTTCCCTTTGAGAAAATTTTCTGAAAGGACTTTCCTATTCCCAGTGTCTCTAATTCCTCTGTCCTTATTCATTTTTAAACCTATTACCATAAGGGTTTTTTTCTCCAACCATTTGGCCAAATCTTCTAGATCACCAATGACTTCCAAGTTGCTAAATCTGTGGTCAACTCTTAGGCCCCATCATACATGACCTATAAGCGGCATGTAACAGAGACACACTCCTCCTCTGAAACGCTTTCTTCCCTTGGCTTCAAGGACATCAAACCCTCCTGGGTTTCCTTCTAACTTACTGATTACTCTTCTTGGCTGATTCTTTCTCCTCCTTATACAGATCCTAAGCATTATATTGCTCCAGGTCACAACCATCAAGACTCATCTCTGGCCAGATGTGGTGGCTCAGGTCTGTAAATCCCAGCACTTTGGGAAGCTGGGGTGGGAAGATTGCTTGAGGCCAAGAGTTTGAGACCAGCCTGGGCAACATAGGAAGACTCCATCTCTACAGAATTTTAAAAATGAGCTGCGTGTGGTGAGGTATGCCTGTAGTCTCAGCTACTCAAGAGGCTGAGTTGGAGGATCACTTGAGCCCAGGAGTTGAAGGTTGCAGTGAGGAGCTAGGATTGTAAATCTGCACTCCAGCCTGGGTTATGGAGTAAGACTTTGTCTCAACAACAACAACAACAATAACAAAAAACCCTCATCTCTCCTTTACCTGTACCACTTTCCAGGATGATACTGTCATCCAGTCACATGGCCTCAGTGCCAAGTATAGACTGATAATTCCTAACTTTGTATTTCTAGCCAGGACAGCTCTCCATACCTTTAGGTTTATCCCTCCAGCTACCTACATGACATTTCCACCTAGGTATGTAATCATCATTTCAATCATTAGATGTCCAAACACTAAATCTGATCTTCCCCACCTCTCCTCCATAGCCCCCTGCGTATATTCTTAACTCAGAGGAGAGAAACTCTAGGCTTGCAGTTGCTGAGCCAAAAAATCTCATAGTCATTCTTGCATGACTCTGTTTTCTCTTGCAGCTCACATCCACTCCACCAGCAAATCCTGTTGGCTCTGCCTTTAACACCTCTCTAGGATCTATCATCTTGCCACTGCTTTCACTGCTACTACTCCGGTTCAAGCTGCTATCATCTCTTGCCTGAATTCCTGGCATAGCCTCCTAACTGGCCTTCCTGGTCCCATCCTTGTTGCTCTTTTGTATACTCAATGCAAAATTCTGGGTGATCATGTCTATTCTCCCCAGCAACTTATCTTACTCAGGGTAAAAGCTGAAATCCTACGGTGACTTAAAGGCCCTACATCAAAAATTATTGACCTGCATTATGATTGGAACCTCTTGGGAAGACTGCTGAAGGCTACAGAGTCTCAGAATGCATAAGAGTAGACACATGGAATTGGAAAAGAAACCAACTAGACTGAAACACATTGAACGAAGATTAAGTAAATCCAAGTTTCTGATTTATTAACACATGAGCTTCTTTATTATACTAAATAACGGTATCTAGCAGACCCCAGGAAAGACCTTGATCTGAACAATCTAGTCCCTGTCATCTCTCTAAACTCAGCTCCTAATACTCTTTTGTCCCATCACTCGGCTCAGGCCATGCTGGCTTCTTTGTTGGTCTACCAAGCATGCCTCAGTCACTTTGCAGGTGCTGCTCCACAAACATCTGCATCGATTACTCCTGCACCTCCTTCTCTGATCAAATGTCACCTTGCCTGTGCTGCCTTTCCTGGCAACTTTCCTCTCTTACACAAACCTGGTACAACATTGCCTGCTTAATTTTTCTTCATAACATTTATGACCATCTGAGAGATTTAGATAGATTGCAACTCCCCATACAATGCAATGCTATACCTTTTAATAGCATGGGGGAGTGGCAATTCTCCATATCTAGATAAATGAGAACTAGATGAGAGAGAATGTCCTAATTATTTGTTTACACACACACACACACACACACACACACACACACACAATTATAATGTCCATGAGGGCAGCGATTTTTATCTACTTTGTTTTTGTTTACTACTATGTTTCTAGCACCTAGAATAGTACCTGAAACATTATTGGTACTCAATAAACATTTATCAAAAGGACAAATAAATAAATAAATTCCTCCCAGGTGAGTGACTGAGTACTGGCTTCTTTCAAGGCAGGCAGTGGCCATGCTCAGGGAAGTGACTTCCAATTTTGCACGTTTTCAAGTTCAAAATACTCATCCTCATATAGTCCCCAAAATGAGATGGATTACTTTGGAAGCCTTGCCTAGAGGGGCAAGCACTGGACTGAGTCCTTGACTTGGGTGTTTGACCATTTGACCACTTTTCTTCTTGCCCAAGGAGAATGGTCTGGTGATGACCATCCTTTCTCATGTCAGGGCCTTTTAAACAAAGTTCCACTCCAGAGATCAAGTGTGAAAGGATAGGGAAGAACACTCAGTGATAGATAAGATACTACAAAAGACTGTCAGAATCTTAGCAACAGAGTGAAATAGTGCTCAGGGTACTGTCAATGAACACAATCATGAAAGAGCACACCATTTTCTAAACTGGTCACTGGCCAATCTATGTACAGCTGCACAACATATTTCTCCTCCAAAGATGCCAATTTTGAAATATCTCTATTGATCTCCATCTAACCCTGAAAATTAATGATCCCAAAAGAAAAACTGACATTGAATCGTTCGAGAATTTCAGACAATAAAAATAAAATAAAAGGGTTATGGCAAGGTCTGAACTTGATGGGTGCAGGTGTCATAATTTTAATCCACTGTGTCTAACGTAGCCTATAGAATTATAATTAATGTTTTTTGTTTGTTTGTTTTAGTTTAGTGGGCATTTTATTTTTGTTTTACTTTGTGGCACTTCCATTTCAAGCCTCCATAGGATCACCCTTTTTTCAATATCCTTGTTAGTGATTAAGGGCTGAGGCATCAGGAAATGAGAAAAATGAACGAATCTCCATCCATAGAATACTGTTTAGACTCAGAAGCACATTTTAGTGCAATAGGGGTGTGAGTCACCGGAGAAAGGACATAACTTCTATGAGGTGGCATTATAAAAATCCAGGGTTATACTATCACTAAAGGAAAGATCCTTCTTTTTTTCTTTTTGCAAGCCTATATTCTTACAAGAATGCAAGTTTCTGTTTTGAAATGTCTTTTGCCCCTACAAGGTTCCCCTTGATATTAATTTTAATTTGATCCAACACATAGTATGATGGGATTTACCCCAGATTCTACATTTTTCTAAGAATGTCTCTATAAAACTTCAGGCTCTAGGTGTGTCTTTCAGAAGTCCATATATTACATATGGTGTGAAATACGGTGTGAGGCTCCTTCTTGCTCCTTCGGGTTACCTGACTCACCCATCAGTCCCCCATGCACAGGCCAAGCAGATGTTATAGAAGTTACTGAAGACAGAGGTACTGCAGTCGGATCCACCTAATTCTCATCAAGTTGTAAAGAGGGCAGAACTTGCTTGGCAGCTCCTCCACTGGAAAAATAAAAGTACCTGGGAAGAGAGAGGTCTGCAAGGAGGACATCTGTGGAGCTCCAGGGACCTCATGGTTCCCCACGCACAACTTGCAATGGCATGGCAAACTGTAATTCCTGACCCTTTTTTTTTCCCCATGAATTTGGGTGGTTTAAGTATAGGGACTGGAGCCAGTTATCTATCTAGGGTTTGCTTGGTGGCAACATCTGCTGACCTGGCCTGGCATGAACAGCACAGTGAGTGGGTAAGAAGTTGGCAAGGATCACTATACATGTGCTGTAGAGTCAAGGTAGTGTCCATTGATCTAGACCAGACTGGGTCAATGAAACCAGGAAAAGAGAAGCCACTTATATACTTAAAAGTATTCATAACAGAAGGAATTTAGGGCAAGGAATTGTTACATAGGTGATGACGGAATCAAGAGTCAAACATGGGATGGTAAGACAATCCAAAGATTAGCAAAGTAGAAATAAATGAACACTAGTTCTACTAGGCTGGAGAGACAAAGGATGGAGGTGGTGTTTTGGGATGCAAGGGCCAGGGATGCCACAGAGGATCTGTTCAGTGGGGGCTAAAGCCTACAGAGGACACCTTGTTGCTGCCAGTTGATGCCACCTGCAGCTTTCAATCTCCTGCCAACCCTCTCATTTGCTGAACCTGGCCCTGGGCCAGGAAGCATAAGCTGACCTGGAAGCCTGGGCAACACAGCCTGTAGAAGTCAGCCCCTTGTGATAATAGAGGCTAGCAGGGGAAGAATGAGGAATGAGCCCAAGACTTAAATGCCTGAGACTAGCACAAGATGGCTGAGTGGCAGAGCCCAGCAAGCCATGGCCCAGTAGAAGTGTAGTGGGATCCCTGGAGGCTGCCATGCAAGGGTGAGGGAAAAGAAGCAGTACCACCCAATGGGCACCGAGGTACTCTCCGGCTGGCATGTGTCAGTCAAGCAACCAATGATCCAATGTCCCATGAGACAGCAACCACACATCCCACCCAGGCTGAGGGAGCCACTTGCCAGAACACTGGCATCACCAGCACCTGAGAGCAGACCAGCCAGAAACCAGTGGGTGGGCCTTGCTGAAGAACACTGGACTCCATCCCAGTTGATCAAGTTCATTTCCATTCATGCATCCTTACCTGTGGGAGCAGACACCTCCCTTCCTCCTTTCCCCTCCGGCAATGGAGGGACACAGGCAACCCGAGGTCCCAGAGGGGGTAAGGGAAAATCTTGGAGAAGAGGATAGAAACCATCAAATTGGTGTATTAAACTGGACAGCAAAAATTACATCAATATCCAATTTGAATTGGTTATTTATTTTATATTCAATTATTTTAAACCACAAGCGACTTAAAAATTTTAGGTTCAGATCCAATTTAATAGTGCGGATTAAATCAGGTGGGAAATGAGAACCTGTAAAAGAAACGTAAATGCTTTTATAAAGAAAATTAAGCATGTTATGCACATAGCTGAGAGGTGACTATTCAATCAATTACTAGTACACTAAATATACTGGACACCCTTAAACCATGAAGGAAAGACAACTGGAAAAGATGGAATTTCCTCACTGTCAATTTTGGTGGGCAAGGCCCGGGAGGTGGCTTGCACCTGTAATTCCAGCTACTCAGAGGCTGAGGCAGAAGGATAGATAACTTGATCCCAGGAGTTCCAGACTGCCGTTCGAGGCTCTGTTGCACCACCGCACTCCAGGCCTGGGGGTGGAGCCAGCCACAAGGTTGAGCCTGTGGGCGGAGCCAACCACTGGGCGCAGCTGATGAGGGAGGGGCCAATCTCTGAGTTGGGCCTATGGGATGAAGTCAGTACCTGGTCAACAGAGCAAGGCCCGTCTTTTGTGGGAAAAAAAAAAAAAAAAAAGGAAAAATATTGGTAAGTAAGACTGGAGAGCAGTGTATGCAACAGAATAACCACGGACAGCTCTCCTTTCTTCTCTGTCAGTTGAGGAAGATCTCATGAAGGCAATGGATATTGAGGATTTTTGATGATTCGAAATAATTATGTGACAGGCTCAGGGAATGGAAATTCTGGGGAAATGTTTCTCCTTGAAGAAAGATCAAAGACAGTAGTAGTGAGGGTGAGTGGCTGAAGGGGGCTTCCCAGAGGTGTGTGGTGTATTAACCTCTCAGCTCCAAGCCCTCCCTTCTGTGCTCTGCTTGGTGATGCTGGAGCCGGGTTCTGCAAACCTTATCTCACCTTCGCCAGCTGGGTTGTGTCAGCTACTGGTCATGTGGGCCGGGCAGAAGAGGAGACTGCAGAAGAAGGCTGAAAGGACTTGCTCATTCCTGTTCTGCTTCTTGTTTCTATGGTTTCTTTTCTATGGCCTTCATCCGAGCTATAGTAATTGGTTCCAGTTTCCAGAGTTTTGTCCTCACTTTCGAACTGCCCCGGGGAAACCTGTACCAGCTGGTCATGCCCCGCCCACACACAGCGGTCTTGATCTCAGCTCTTTGTACTCCCTTCTCCAAGCTTCTAGGTTCCTGACCACTCCAGTGTCCTCCCTCTGTTCCGCTAGCTGCTTCCTATAGTGAAGACTTCGATGATATCACCTGGGTGTATTTTCAGTCCTCCAATACCTGTTTACCTATCTCCTTATTAAACCCTTACTATTGAAATATCTTAGGTGATTTCTGTTTTCCTGACTGGACACTAACTGATACCATCCTGCAGGAGACAGGAGAAAGGCACAAGATTTAACCAAGATTTAAGTAAAGATGAGAGAAGTGAGGGAATAACCGAGATACCAAGACAATAACAAAGGGAATATCAAGGTACAAACAAGGATGACAAGATATGCTTCCACTACAACCCAAAGCTGTGACTGTGTTCTTTCAGTGAAAGCGAGGGAGTACTATGGGTGCCTTAAATTGGTGGCAAAACATCCATACCTCAAAGTTCAAAGTACATAATAAACATGCTTTTATAGCAGGTTTACATTAGGGTGGAAAGGAATATACCTATTTATGTGTCGAGTGCTCTTGCTGGATAACCTTATGTAAATGTCAGGCCATTTATAAAAATCTTGAGATTTGCTATTGAGCCTATCTGATGGAATTCCTGCAGACTGAACACACAGGGACAAGTGATCCTATTCAGGGTCCTGATTTGTCATTAACCTAGTCAGAGACCCCTGATGGAACACACTGGAATTCTCAATTATGGGAAATGGCCTAGAAGTCTCCTAGAAGAGAAGACAGACTAGCAGGAAAGCTGTTGCCTGTTGAAGATACTGAGCACCAAGGAGTGGTCCGTCTTCTCAAGCACCATGGAAACCAGAAAGAGGCAAGGAGACGACTTTCCACGTGGGTTTAGGAGTGAGAGGATCTTCAACGATCTTAGTAAGTGTGGTCTCTGTAAAGCGGGGGTGGCAGAGGCTGGTGTGGACAGACTCTAGGAGTGAGTCAGGGCAGATTTTTGATGCATCATTTCACTAGTGCTTGGGAGTTGCTAGCAAGCAGGTGCAGAGCTGGGTGGTGTCTGCTAAGGCCGACCTCCAGCACTCTGGTTGGCACTGATTGCTGTCTGAGTACAGCCTGGTGCATAAACTGGATCTAATAAGGCCTAGGGAATCATATTCTCCTCTACTCAAAGCTCATTTTCAAATAGACTGCAATGGATTTTTCCCTCAACTCCAGTAGCCCAAACCCAGTATATGATCCAAAAATGGTTAATATTATTCTCTTTCCTACTACAAAAGGTATAAATATGCATCCTTTTGTCACAAAAGGAAGACTTTGGCATCTGCCTCTCCTTTATGGAAGAGAGAGAGATTGTGTCAGTTGTGTGTAATCTCACTGAGAATGGGAGGGAGGATTGGAGCATGCTGGTCATTCCCTGTTGCTCTGAGGTTGAACAGAGCTTCAGTCCCAGCTGGGTCACTTACTCATTGTGGGCCCAGAAACACCTAACCTGCCTGACCTGCAGTCTTTTCATCCAGATTATAAAGGAGATGACTGCATCTTCCCCAGTGAGCTGTTGTTAGAAATAAATTAACCAAGCATCTAGTAACCAGCCTGGTATAGAGTAGGTCTACTGGTCGATGTGAGATCTGGTTTTAGGGGCCTATCTAAAAAGTCCTTAGGTTGCATAATTCTATCTGCCAAACTTCCTTCAGAGAAAATAACTATTTAAACTCTGTGTCACATGCTCTGGGGCGATTTGCAAGGAATTGGAATATCTCTTATCTAAGGACAAACCTGCTGATTACATGTTAGTTTTTGTTTCACATCCTTTCAACATGGTTAGAGCTGTGGCTTCCTCTCGATGGATGTCTGGGTTTAGAGGAATTTAAGAATCTTTGGGACTAAGGAAAAGGAATAAAGGCAACATCTCAGACAGAAGGCTCAACTGCTCTGTTCCAGATCATATGCAGCGGTACCCTAGACTGCAAAGAGGTATAATGCACATTTGAGATTTTCCACTACAGCAACTTCTTCCCTTTCCTCCTGCAGCCACACTGATTTCTTGGGATTGTTTGTTTGCTGGTTTGTAGTGATCTATCTTCCCTGACTCTCAGCCCTACAGGGTGTGGGAATCCACCCTTAGCCTGTCCATAAGCCAATGGGATTACTGGCCTTCCCTAGTCCTAGTGATTTGTTCAAGGGTATGTTTGTGACCTAAATTGATCCAATCATGGTGGAATTTCAGGGATTTGGCGCATAATTCTAGGTCAAAATATTTGCTCTCTTTTGGTGAGTTTGGCCTTGTGATAAGGTAAACCTGGAACTTCTGAGGGCACATTGAGGAGGCTGGAAATGAATCCAACATAGTAGAGAGCAGAGTCAAGAGGAGTTAATTGGACTCCAAATCAAGTCAAACCCAAAGCAGATTTTGAGTTTTCAATGACCAGAGACACCACGTTCCCCATTATACTTAGGCCAGATCAAGCCTGAATTTTTGTCACTTTTAATAGCAAAAGTTCTGACTGATACTAGAGGCAACTGTAGAGAATATTTGAACAAGTATTTACCAGAAGAGAGAAAATTCTGATTCTCCCTGAGCTGCTACAGAATTTATGATTGAGCACTTTCTTTCAGACATTGCTTTGTATCTATCTGCTGCCTTAGTCCATTTGAGCTGCTATAACAAAATACCATAAACTGGGTGGCTTATAAACTACAGAAATGTATTGCTCACAGTTCTTGAGGCTGGGAAGTACAAGATCACGGCACCAATAGATTTGGTGTCCAATGAAAATTCACTTGCCAATTCATAGATGACATCTTCTGACTGTGGCCTCATGTGGCGGCAGGAGTTAGCTAGCTCTCTGAGATGAATCTCTTTTATAAGGCTAATTCCAGTCATAAGGGCTCCACCCTTAAGACCTAATCACCTCCCAAAGGCCTCATCTTCTAATACCATCACCTTGGAGATTACCATTTCAACATATAAATTTGGGGGGACACAACTATTCAGACCACAGCATCTGCCAGAGAAAATCCCATTGGCATCCTCCAATAGAGAAACTGAAAAGAAATCAGAACACTTTCACTTAAATTCATAAGTGTCTTATGAACAATTTTAATTAAATTCCCTGTAGGCTAAACTACAATGGTCATTTTTAAGAGATATTCTATTGACAACAGCATAGGATGGGATCATGAAAATGGCAATAAAACCTTGTAACTACTGCTGTCATACTAGGGGGTGTCAGAACCCCAGAACTTTCGATGAGATACCACACCTTTAAAGAAGAGAACCCTCCCCCGACTCCATGACTGAGCAATGCTTTCTCCTTCAGGAGCTATGTCTCCAGTGTTCTGTGGGCACCACGTGATACCACTTTGCAACCAAAAACTAGTTTCCTTGGTGGTGGCTCAGATGCTAATTGCCTTGAAGAGTAAATGAGTCATGATTTGTACCAGAGATGTTGCTGTAATTATAAAACAATGCAAGAGCCAGAACTTTTCATTGTTTCTACTTCAATAATAGACCTTGGGCTTCTTTGTGGGCTAGAAGCTCAGCCGTCAGCAGGCTCAAAATCTGATGTCCTTGACTCTGTCATTTCCATTTCTGCCCTGAGGGCCAACTAGGTAAACTGTCCCTTTATCTCCAAATGCAGAGGGGTCTCTGGCAGATTTCTGCTGGGTTCCATGTGAAAGCAGCATCATACTTTTTTTTTTCCTACTGCACACTGCATGTAACAGCTATTCTGTAGGAGATAGAGGCCAGCCAGTAAAAGAGGTTTAAATGATGCTAATGGAATCCATCCATCTTCCCTGCAAGCCTAGCATCCCCAGGAATGCACCTTCTAACACATTTCTACCTGGAAAGATGCTGGTAATAGCATGGTGGGAAAAATCCTTCTTACTTTTTTTCCCCTCCCCTCCCCTCCCTTTCCTTTCCTTCTTCCTTCCTTCCTTCTTTCCTCTCTCCCTCCCTCCCTCCCTCCCTTGCTCCCTACCCTCCTTCCTTCCTTTTTCTTTCCTTTTTAGTAGCTTCTCTAATGGGCTTGGAGTTTTTCCTTAATGACTTCTGGCAGATAAATTAAAGAGATTTCCTAGACTTATAGTTTCCACCATTGATTTTGTTGTTGTTCCATCAGCTAGAGCTTTTTAGTTGCAAGCTACAGATACCGATCCTGGAAAACTTAAGCAAAAAAAGAACTTGTTGAAAAGATATAAGACAGCTGACAGAATTGAAGGAAAAACTAAAGAATCTGGTGTGGAAAAGTTGAGAACCAGGGCAGATTTAAATTTTTGGTAGCAACACCTATGAATAATCTTTTTAGGGCTCTGCAACCATCATTTTCCTTTTTTGCAATAACGTTGCTGAAAAGTCAAATTCCTGGAGAGAGAGTCCCATGGGACTAGATTGGTTCAGCTGCCTCTGGCCCTTCAGCTGCCTGGGGCTTGGCTTTCAGGCACCTTGATTGACAGATCCACCAAATAAGCTCCCAAAAGAGGAGGAGGAGTTCCTGCAATTGTTTATCAAAAAAAAAAAAAAAAAAAAAAAAGGAAAAAATGGCATCAGAGTGAACAATGTCAGTTGATGCCATTTATAGAATATCTGATCAGGCTGCCTCCTCTATCTGGAATGCCCTTCTCCACTGCAGACCCTACTCAGCCTTTCAAATCTAGCTTAGACATCACCTCATCCAGGAAGCCTTCCCTGAGCCAAACACAAACCCTCACCAGCTGCTGAGTTAGGCATCCCACAGCCTCCTGGGTTTCCTTTTCTTATTGCCCTTAAACAATGAAGTGTAATTACTTGAGTGTCTGAATTCCTAGAGAGAAGAAACAATTTATTATTCAATCTTCTATTCCTAGCACCTAGAATGCGTTCGTCAGATACTTCTTGGATGGCTAGTTAGAAAAATGAACAGTAAGTGAATCTGATATTTCCTATAATTTAGACCATACTGGCCTAAGTTATAGCTATATCTTCATAATAGAGAGAAAGAACCAACTGTAACATATTGATCTAATCAGTATTATTTTCATGGCCATAACAATACAAGTTCTTAAAGGATTTGTTGCAACTCTGTGGACACAGAATATAAATACCTGTTTACTTTGTGCTAACTAGCTCATTTTTCATCTACTGTCACCTGTTTTCCCAGGGACACAGACAAAGAATGCAGGTGATCACTGCTATCCACCTAAGCCAGGGAATGAACATGGAGACTTGCTATGTTTCTAAGTACACAGATGTATTAGCTTCGTGAGGATGGGCTTATATTCTGGTCTACATGGTATCTGTTCCAAAGCAGAAGCGAGGATAGCAGAAACTGGCCCCACACTTGAATAGTTCACTCTTTTTCTGCAGATTTGTATTGCCATCTCTGTTATGAACCACATTTCCATGTATTCATGTGTCTTTTTCTAGAACTTTTCCCTTTCAATTTGTCTCTCCCTATGCAAATAGCAAACTCTTTAATTACTTTCAGAAGGCAGTTTTTATTGACACTGCACCAGTTTTGGGGTGAGATGTGACTACCTCCAGGAAGCGTGACGCTCTAAATCAATGGCAATGCCATGTGCGTACTGTCCTTGGATTCCTTCCAATCTGTCAATCCATTGAGTGGAGTTTTTGTGGAGAAAGTCTGAGGGAGATCCAGAGAGCACAGGGCTCCAGGAAAGGGGAAAGGAGAGACACTCAGTCAGAGGCTCTCTCCAGCAAGAAGCAAAACATGGCACCTCCAATTACTCAAACTTTTTCTAGGCTTGGGCCTGAACATAGATACACAGCATTCTATAACTCTTATCATAAAATTATAACCAGACAATAGCTAATATTTATTGACACCTAGGCTAAACATTGATAATAAGCATGATTTTATTAAATCTCATAACATGGGTAATTTCCCTGAAATATAGATGAGAAAATTGAAACTCAGAGAAGCAGAGTGATTTGGCCAAGGTCACACAGCCAGTTAGTAGGAAAACTCAGTATACCTTCCTCGCTACTGTGTTCCACTGCCTCCATGCTGTGGAATGTACCAGATTACAGTGAGATTACCTGCTTTTGAAGGGAGAGAGTGAATCTTGTTTTACCATTACGTTCTCAACCCAAGCACTGTGTTAGTCACACAATAGGCTCTCAATCAATATTTGTAGACAAGAATGAATAGATGCATGTTAGCTGTGGAGTCTGTGGTTTCTGAGTCATGAAAGGTCTAAGTGGTTTATTTAGTTGTTTGAGGGAGAAGAGTCTTCACCTTACTTCCTCTGAAAGCCACGCCAAGCCTCTTTTCTTCTTACCCTCAGATGATAAGCTGAGTTACAAATACACAGCAAAGTCCTTCCTCCTACACAGATCCTAAGAGCTTACAAATTGATTTGGGGATGGGAGAACCAGGCACACGAAGGTCGGTGCCAGCAGCACTTGCAGCTTGGACATTGGCTTCCAACTTCTAGAAATAATCTCCTAATTCCCCAGAGGCTTCCGTGTCATCGGCTCTGTTTCCTAGCAGAGGCAACTGCAACTCTTCCTCCTCATGACACTGTGTGCTAAATCTGAAAAAGCATTTGCAGCTCAACCCCACAAAGATTGCTGCTGCAGTGGGGATTCCCTGCCAGCACAGAGCCCCTTGCTGCCGAGTGGATTTCCCCGATACGATAAGTGAGTGGGCCACTGGTCCCTGGGGGATTGTCAGCACCATAACTTCTGTGAAAAAAAAAAAAAAAGTGTTGTGGGGGTGGAGTTGGGAGACAGGGATCTGTAAGGGGAGGCCATAATGAATTGGGAACTGGTTTAGAAGGCATGGGTCTTTCTTCTGCAGAACTAAATGGATTCATCAGTGATGGCTTCATAGCAGTTAGGCCTCTATCAACCCACACCTTGGATTAACTAGTTTACCACCTCTGAATGGAGCTCAGCCTCAGAGCTACTCAGGCCCCATGTGGCCTCCATTCCAGCAATACACATTTGGAAAGCTTTGCATCTGAGGAAGTGCCTCCTGTGGGTTTTTTGTTCTAGGAACTCACATCTGCTGTCAAGATCATTCACCCAGATTCTGACATTGATCCAGAATTTCCTAGAAAACTCTGTGCTTTCTGACTGCTGCTATAATTTATGGCTCCCAGATCAGCCTTTACTACCAGACCTTGTCACACTCCTTGCTGTGACTTCTTGCCCTGTCTCCATAAGCATTGCTCTCTGGAGCTCCCACATGACTTGACAGGCAACCCCATGGCCTAGAAAAGTCTCCTCAATTTCAACAGTCCATTCACTCATTCAACAAACATTTCCTAACACCTGCTATGTTCCAGCCACTTGTCTAGGCATGCAACAATAAACAGGGAAAGTCCGTGCTCTCAAAGTCTTGCACTCTAGTGGAGAGGATAGAAAATCTACACATAGACAAAGAGCTATTGAACATAATATTCAGTAGTAATGAGCAGCACCATGAAGCAAAACTAAAATAAGGTTAGAGAATTGAGATTGGCCTGTGAGGGGACAGCACTTCAGATAGACAGGTCAAGGATGAAGATGGCACTGAAGGAGACCTAAATGAATAAAGGAAATTACGGGGGAACACACCTGGTAAAAGGGCTGAAGTAGAAATGTGCTTGGCAAGATTAAGGACAACAGTCAGTCAAGGTGCCTGGAAGAGAGAGGAAGAAAGAGAGGAGAGAGAGAGGAAAACAGAGAAGGTATGAAAGGAAACAAGTATATCATGATGTGCTCCTAATCAGCCAGTCCTCTTAGTCCATGAGACCTCAGCCTAGATCACCAAACTATCAACTGCATCTTACCCAAATTATAGACACTAGCATAAAGAGAAATGGAAAATTTCACGCATTTACCCTTGCAAATTGATCCAATGAGAGTGAATTCCAAGGAAGGCAGTACCAGGAATTCCTGAAGCCTGTCTGGGGACAGTGAACACATGGTAATTACATAGGACTATGGAGTAAAGCAGAAAAAGGCCCCTTGGTAGTCCTGGCAAATATGCGGTACATGTGTCACCTCTCCCCACCTCCAAACCCAAGCTCACAAGCCTATTGCCAATCAACAATGTCATTCTCATTCACTGAGATGGGATTAGTCAGCCTGATAGATTATTGACATTCTGGCTCCTGAGTTACCTATAATGGTTTAGTTTTTCAAGATCAGACACACTATTAAATATCCTTTGGCAACCTCCTATCTGCAACAGCTTTCAGCCACATTATAAATGAAGTAGCAAAGGAAATATATTTATTAAGCTTTAACCTGAACCCTTCATATAAACTATAGTGTTATGTTTCAACAAAGCTCATTTTTGATGACAGTTTTAATCACACTCAGGCACGCTCAGACATCCAGTGCCTTCGACAGTCACCAACTCACTTCACTGTGCTGTTTGACACATCCGCCATTTCTGAGTGATTCTGTATGTCTCATACTTTTGCTTACCTGCTTTCCAATCAGTACTGCAATTTTGCCATTCTTTCTGCACATGACACCAGGCATTCAAACCATATATGCACTTAATTCTGCCAAGGATCTCTGTAAGGTCTTACAAAGATACTCTTAAGGTCTCATGCTAATGATGGGAATTTCTGAAATTGTGACAGAACTTCTGGGAAGAAAGCTACTTCAGGTCCGGGAAAGGAAGGGGTTTTAGCACTTTTGCAAACATTGTATCAGAAAGGCAACCATCCAGGTAGGTTGCCATATAGCACTACATGCCACAGAAAGCAGTTCTTCTCTGCTTATGCCCAAAATAAAGGAAGTGAGTCTTGTCAAAAGCCGTTTTTAACAATCTCTGGGGCAGAAGAACATTAATGTGCTATCTTGATTCTTCCAAAGCTCTTCTGCTAATTCCACGTGCATACCTCCGTGTCCAGGTGTCACTTGGGTGAACTTCATCCACACCAAGCTACAGGATGAAGAGGCTCAGAAGGGAAATTTCTTAACCGTGTATAGTACTCTAACCACATCCTGCCCAGAAAAAATGGGCTGAGCTGTAGGTCACTGTCCAATGCATCTAAATGCATAGACTATTTTTTTTTTTGGTTGTTTATTTTATTTGGGGCTATGGACTTGGACTTTTCAGAAAATTCTCTGTCATCATTATCAACACAATCTTTCTTACACTTCAGGGAGTTTACTACCCCACCCACACAAATAGAATGACTCATCCGGAGGGGTCTGAGCTGGTGTCTGGTAAGGCAGTGAGATTAAACAACTGCTTTAAAAAGCAATGTCCTAAATTGCTCCTGTAGCGATTCCCCCTAGAAAGAAAGGCCCAAAAAGAGGGCATCCAGATACTATTTCATAGATGTATCAGACAGGTCCCAGCAGAAAACAATGGCATGCTCAAATTGTGTAATAGGAGGAGGGTTTATGATAAAGAGACTCTTTTCAGAGAAGTGGTCAGGCTACAAGGGAAACCACCAGAAAAAATCATGCAGCATTTGGGTCTGGCAATTGTGGTACTCCCCATCCTATCTCCAGGCCTGAAAAGGTGAGGGGAAGGAGCTGTTTCCTAGGAGAGAGAGAATGGCGGGGAGAGGTCCCTGACAGGAGGCAGGAGCTATGACTCACAGTACTAGGACCCAGACAGTCTGCACTGTCCCCACAGGAAGAGAGTCAGGGGAATCGATACCCCAATCTCGCTCTCATCTGCTCAGCAGATCTCTTTCTGGTGACTCTAACTGGCCAATTCCAACAGGAAGCCAACGGCAAGGAGGCCCAGCAAGGCAGCCACTGGTCCCCGGGCAGAGTGCAGGGTGGCAAAGAGTAGACACTGGGTCTAGAGGGCTGATCTGAAGACACACAGCAGATACAGTACATGTGTGTATATTCAAGTGATTCAAGTCCAAGCAAAAGAAGACTTCTCTATAAGCCTTCTTTTGCTAGAAAATTCTATAACTCTAAATATATTTCCCTTTTTTTTTCATTGTCTGTTTTTCTTTCATTTTCCCTTTTTATTTCTCCCTGAACCACCCAAGTACTCCTTAAAAGAATGTCTAAATCCAGGGTAGTATATAGATTTTTCTCACATATATCAGTACCAAGCAATGGGTTGTACCTGACAGTAAGGTAATGTTGAGAACTGGGAAGCCCCACTGGCTTCAGCAGGAATTGAGTGCCATGTAGGTGAGCCATGTCTGCCATGGACTCCGGAAGGCTGAGGGCCAGGGAAGTCCTCAAATTAATATCTACATGAACTAAAGCAAAAGGAGGAATTGAGGTCATTATCCTTGTCATCTGGCTAAAAATAAGTTTACCAAAAATATTCTCTTTAAGTATGTATATGATGCATGTTTATTTAAACTTCGACCTATTTACTTTCTCCAATACAAAAAAAAAATTAAGATAAATATTGCATATACCATATCACACCCACTTCTGGGAGCATGAATAGATTGTCTTGATACTTCTGATTTTATTCTCCTGATGGTTTTCATGTTTACATGTCCAAATGGCACTGGTAATCTTACAAAATTACCTGTTATTTTTATGTTTATGTTCTAGATCTGCGCTGTCTAGTATTGTAACCATGAGTCATATATAGCTACTTAAATTCAATTAGAATTAAATAAAATTTTAAAACTCAGCTCTTGAGTCACACACACACACAAATACACACTTGAAGTGTTTAATAGCCACGTTACAGTGCAAATATAGAGTCATTCCATCATTGTAGAAAGTTCTATTGGAAGGTGTTGCTCTAGATCCCAGAGCTAATTCTTGGACAAAGTGAAACTGATGTGTTTATAAACATCATTTAAGCTTTCAATAATCCTATTATGTATGAGGCAGCAAGCTAAGTCCTTTATAAACATCATCTCATTTAATCTTCAGAACCACCCTATGACGGAGAATTATTACTCTCATATTACAGATAAGGCCCAGAAAGGTAAAGTAACTCATCCTATAACCACAAGGTAGTAATTAAAGGAGCTCAGATTCAAAACTAGATCTTTCTAATATCAAAGCTCATACTCTTTACCATCATGTCCCACCTGTGAAAGAAATAACAACTCTATGGAATAATTCACTTAGTTTTGCATTTAACACTTGAGGCACCCTAGGGATGCCTCTATTAACAAAGTTGAAATGACAATTTATTTCCAAAACCAGTATTCTTCCTTACGTAATAGATTGTTATCTGTTGTTCATAATAAAGCTAAGTATGATGTGTTCTTGAATTAACCTTGTGACTATCTTTAGTATTGTGAATGTGAGTTAATAAGCAAATGAATAATTGTTGTAATATTCATCCCATCTGTCTCAGTCTGGGTCCCATCAGAAAACAAATGGTGCACTCAAACTGGGCAATTAACTCTATGACTATTTATCAAGGTGTGGACAGTGTCCAGGAAAACAAGCAAGGAAAAGTGGATACCCATGGCGAGCAAGAGTCAGAGCCATTAGTACTTACAGCCTACAGTAGATGAAGAGCAAGGAAAATTATACTTCCTAGAATCAGAAGGGGCAGCTGTATGAAGAAGGCACCTGATGGAAGATGTGGCTTTTTGTAGAGGGATGTAGTCAACTTACAGCAACTCAGCAAAGAAAGAGTCACTTCACTTACTTCCTAACTTCGCAGGTGAGGGCAAGTTTATCCATTAAGACAGTCCATACAGTACAGCCTCATGCGGTACCCTGCAAGAGGGAGACAGGTGGAAGAGGGATCCGGGGGGACAAATAGAAGATGCCATGCACATTATCTATTAGAGTTGTTTGGAAAAAGACAAAGGACAGCCATGCATGAGCTGAATATGAATGGGGATAAGGTCAGCCAACACCAGACTTCTCGAAATCACAGAGAGTCACTCATGGCCAGGTAGATCCTCAAGGTAGAAGAGATGCCCAACCTCAGGGCCAGGCAGGCCATTGGTCTCCTCTCACCACCAGTTCATATAAGTAACTAAATATTGAACTTTGCTGTGGGATTTCCTTCATGCCATGGCCAAGGACATGGCAACTATATCATAGGACTAACCTGAAGCCAACAAGCACAGGCTTGATTGTAAAGGCTACTAGGTTAGTGGCCCAAGAATTGACAGCTAGACTCACAGTACTGAGAACAAGGATCATGGGTAGTCTACATCCCAGGGCCACTTCAATTTAACTTTGGAGACTGAACTTTGAATCACTATTTATCCCATGCCTATGCCATCCCAGATACCTGTGTGTCAATCATCCAGCTCCTCCCACCATTTCCAGACACACCATTTCCTTTCCTGTAGTTACAACTTGGCACGTGATGCCCCCTATGCCTGATTTCCCCTCCCTGGCTTGGTCTGATAAACTCCTACTCTAACTTCAAAACCCACCTTGCCTATCACATCCTCTGAGAAGCCTTTCCAATTTCTGCCACACAGACTAAAGGCCTCCCTCCCTGAGACCTCTGTGGCTCCTGACTCATCCTGTCATGATAGTGGGTATCAGAATATAATGAAATTAATCTATTCAGCTAGTGGGGAGCTAGTGCTTAGCCTGGAAGAGGTTGGTTTCCATTAAATTTTAGTACATAAGTATCTTTGAAAGGCACTGTATTGGGCATTGTGGGACTGGGTGATGTGGGAGGAAAAAGGCAGATAATAAAGGGTAAATAAAGTTACCCATCCCTGCCCTTAAAGATGAGACTATAAGACAAAACACAGAATGCCCAGTTACCTTTGGGATTAAATTAGCATATGAAAGATGCTCACATCATAGGTCATCAGGGAAATGCAAATTATTAATAAAACAATGATGAGATACCACTACACACCCACTAGAATGGCCAAAGTCAACAACATTGACAACATCAAAGGCTGGCGAGGATGTGGAGCCACAAGAACACTCATTTGTTAACAATGAAAACAAAACATGATACAGCTCTTTGGAAGACAGTTTGTCAATTTCTTACAGAACTGAACATACTCTTACCATATGATTCAGCAATCAGGCTCCTTGGTATTTACCCAGATGAGTTGAAAACATGTCTACACAAAAACCTGCACACAGATGTTTAGAGCAGCTTTATTCATAATTGCCAAACTTGGAAACAACCAATGGAATATTATTCAACTCTAAAAAGAAATGAGCTAGCAAGCCATGAAAAGATGTGAAAGAAACTTAAATGTTTACTACTAAGTGAAAGAAGCCAATTTGAAAAGATAGCATACTGTATGAGTCCAACTATATGACATTTTGGAACAGGCAAAATGGTGGCACCTATAAAAAGATCTGTGGTTTCCAGTGGTTGGAGGTGAGAGGAGATGGAGCATAAAGAAGTTTTAGGACAGTGAAAGGACTCTGTGTGACACTATAGTGGTGGATACATGTCATACATCTGTCCAAACCCATAGAATGTACAACACCAAGAGTAAATAAACCCTTAGGTTAACTATGGACTCTGAGTGATCATGATATGTCAATGCAGGTTCCTCAATTGTAAGAAAAGTCCCACTCTGGTGGAGATGTTGATAATAGGGGAGGCTATGCCCCACTTATTATCTGTAGGGTCAGGGCACATCTGAGATCTCTGTACCTTCCTCTCAATTTTGTTGTGAATCTAAATCTGCTCTTTAAAAAGTCTTTAAAATCTTTTGAATTTCAGGTGAGCAATAGATAATTTCTAATATAACATCTAAAAGTATATGTCATGCAGACTGGCCATGGTGGCTCACACCTAAAATCCCAGCACGTTGGGAGGTGGAGGCAGCTGAATCACTTGATGTCAGGAATTCGAGACCAGCCTGGCCAACGTGGTGAGACCCTGTATCTATTTTTAAAATACAGAAATTAGCCAGGCATGGTGGTGTGTGCCTGTAGTCCCAACTATTCAGTAGGCTGGGGTGAGAGAATTGCTTGAATCCAGGAGGCAGAGGTTGCAGTGAGCTGATATGGTGTCACTGCACTCCAACCTGGGTGACAGAGTAAGACCCTGTCTCAAATAAATAAATAAATAAATAAATAAAATAAAGTATGTGTCTTGCAAATAGACTCAAATATTCATGGGATAAACATAAACAAATAAAAACTTATTTTTATAGTAAATACAACTATGTTACGATAATTTTATTTTGATTTTTTAAAGTGAGTCTCTTGATTTAATCGGGGCTTTAGGATCACAGGGGACTAGTCACTCTCATGATGATGCATTTATTCTGGGACGATTTTAACTTTCTTTGTCTACTTCAGAAACGGCTGCAGGAATATCTAAAATGAAAGTAATGGGCATCTAACACACCTTTACTAAAACTTGATTCCTTGGGGCAGAGGAAGACCCTCACTGTAGTTGGTGGTACAAACAGACCTTCTCACGTGCTGTTTCCAGGCATCACTGCCAGACTTCCTGCCACCACCAGTGTGCTTTTCTCTTCCAAGTGCACCTCCAATCTCAGCCCCACTCATTGGAATGTTGACATTTACAATGCCATAGTTTGAATTTCATCTAAAATTCAAATTTAACTGGCTGTATTTTAATTTGCTAAATCTGGTAACCTTCCCAAAAGGATTCATATTCTAGTGGCTGAAATAATATGTGAATACATGGGTCGTTTGTGCTACCAGGCAGGGCATGCTATGAACACAAGAACGGTGCAGCCAGGGAGTGCTAAGGGGAGCCCAGCGAGAGCCCTCCCTTTCCTCTCGGAACAGAGGGTTCCTGCCAGTGAGCACGGCTTCTCTCAGGCTACCCAGACTTGCAGAAGCACGATGCACTTAAAAGCACCCTGGAATTGAAAGAGAGAACCTGGGCTTAAGTCCTAGGCAGGCCATTTATCAGCTGTGCGACATTCGGAAAATCACTTAATTTCTTTAAGTCTCATTTTTCTTTCCCCTACTGAAATGCTTCTAAGCAATTTTTTTTTTAAAGACTGTCCTTTGTAGGGACATGGATGAAGCTGGAAACCATCATTCTCAGCAAACTGACACAAGAACAGAAAATCAAACACCGCATGTTCTCACTCATAGGCAGGTGTTGAACAATGAGAACACATGGACACAGGGAGGGGAGCATCACACACTGAGGTCTGTAGGGGCAACTAGGGGAGGGACAGCGAGGGGTGGGGAGTTGGGGAGGGATAACGTAGGGACAAATGCCAGATATAGGTGATGGGAGGAAGGCAGCAAACCACAGTGCCATGTATGTGCCTATGCAACAATCCTGCATGTTCTTCACATGTACCCCCAAACCTAAAAAGCAATAAAATATATTTCACACACACACAAAAAAAAGAGTGAGGAGTATTTTTGTGTGCTTAAGGATTCATATGGGGCCTACTCTGAGAAAAATCAGAATCTTGCTGTAGCATCATCCACTGCCCGCCCTTTTCTGCCTCCATATTACTGACAAACCATGGCCCCCAGACATGGCCTAAGCCATGACCCAAACCACCTAATGCTTATGCATTTCATGTCTCGGCCCTCAGAACCTTCCATATCAGTGATCGAAAAACTTTTACTGTAAAGGGCCCGATACTAAATATTTTAGGCCTTGCAGACCATGTAATTTATAAACTGTAAACTCTTTCAGGGTTTGTGAGTTTCTGTTGCACCCACTCCACTCATCCACTGCAATGTGATGAAAGCAGCCAAAGAAAAAATGTAAACGAACAAGTACAACTGCATTTATAAACCCTGAATTCAGACTTTGGATAATTTTCTCATGTCATGATATATGATTTTTCTTTTGACTTCTAAAAAGCCTACGGAAATGCAAAACTAGCATTTAGGACTGCATTGCTACAGTCTGATAAACTCTTCAACTTGGAGGGATGGTCCATCTTCTAAAATTGGTGGCGTACAGCAGAGTTACAAAAAGAGCAAGTCTGAGTTCTTATCCAGTCCTGGCCTCTGCCTTTAACTTACTATGTGAATCCAGGGAAACTATGTCACTACTTCCTGCCTCATCCTTCATCTGCTTAAAAAAGACTGGAGTGAGGGGGCATTATATTTAGCAAGCTGATAAAAGTGATTGGGAAACACAAATGCGGAAAATAGAGACATACTTAGCAGTGACGGTCCAAGTGTTGAGTAACATTAAAAATCATACAGCAAGAGAAATAGAGGAATCAAATTGATTTCCTGAGAAAATTTCCACCACAGCTTTTTACTTCATGGAAAGCAAAGTAATCGGTGAAGTCATTTTTCCTTCACACACAATTCACTTTCATGAAGTTTGCCAAAAAGGGGAAGTTTCTGTCAACAGAGGAGCCCTGATGCCCGACTGAGCCCCAAGGGAGCATTTTCTCACAAAAGCCATTTCTGTTCCTTGCCCACCCCTCTGCTCTCTTCCTGCACCGCTTCCCACCCCCATCTAGGGCTATGTCCGCAAATCTCACCTTTCCCCGTTAAGGCTTCATCCCTTTCTTGGCTGGGATTATGGAGCTAACAAATAGCAGGTACATTGCAGAGCCAGAAACCAACACAAAACTACAGGGCTTACCAATCATTGTTGTTTTGATGAGATGATGTCAGGAAACTTTTAAAAATGAAAGAAAACCCTTAAAGCTTATGAAAATATAACTGCCAGGTAAATAGTGACACAGAAAACTCAAGTATAGAAAAAAGAAAGGTGCTTGTTTTAATAACGTGGCTTTTTTGCTGGTGAGACATGGCAATCAACCTTAAATGACAATCATAGGGGGGTTTTAAAAAGGGCCCTCCAGGTGACATGAGGGGAAAAGATCAGGTTTTGTTAGAAGTAGAAAGCATCCACCAGAACAGAATGATGATTAGAGATAATTACAGTGAATTACAAGGGTGCCAGAGTACTGGTGTCTACCCAGCAAGTTACAGTACAGTTGAAAGTCATTTTTAATAACTTCAAATGTGCCACTTTTATTCCTTGGCTAATGAATCTTTCACAGACAATCTCAAGTGTATTTACAGAGCATTTTGGTTCAACCAAGGTTAAAGAAAGTAAGAGACACATTCTCCTTACAGCCTCATTCTCTCTCAGAGGCTTGAGTAAGTGGCTTAAGAGAAGCAACTTGGGGCCGGGCACAGTGGTTCATGCCTGTAATTCCAGGGCTTTGGGATGCTAAGGTGGGCACATCACTTGAGGCCAGGAGTTCGAGACCAGCCTGACCAACATGGTGAAATCCCATCTCTACTAAAAATAAAAAACTCAGCCAGACATGATGGCATGCACCTGTAGTCCCAACTACCGGGAGGCTGAGGCATGAGAATCATCTGAAATCAGAAGTCAGAGGTTGCAGTGAGCTAACATCATTGCTGCATTCCAGCCTGAGTGACAGTGACACTCTGTACCAGACAGAGAGAGAGAGAGAGAAAGAGAGAGAGAGAGAGAGACAGAGACAGAGACAGAGAGAGACAGAGACAGAGAGACAGAGAGAGACAGAAAGAGAGAGAGAGAGAGAGAGAGAAGCAACGTGGAGCACAAAGGAGAGTGCTAGAATTCAGGGCTTGGTCCTCTTTTGAGGCAGGTAAACGTGACATATTGACTTCTTTGAACCTCAATTCTTTCATCTGTACAGTGAAGATAATGTCCTGAATTTGCCACATACTCTGTCATGAACTTCAAACGACCTGAAATACAAAAGGACTTTGCAAATTATAAAAAATAGGAGTGCTTTTTATGATTGTTATTGTGATTCAAGGAGGAATAGTCATTCAGGTCAACTGCTAAGCTATTGGATGGCTGCTTCTGTCACTTGAACAGATGACTTATGAGGGTTAATAAGCACATGTCTTGGTCACCACTTAGGCCTGGTGAGTCACAGCCCCAAGCACGAGGCCCAGCTCATGGGCTTCATGGGACCAGTTCATCTGACCTGGACGGCAGGAGCTTCCAAGCTAAAGAAATCTGGTATTGAATCCCATCTCTGCTCGTTTCTCACTAGGCAAGTCCCTTATCAGTTTCTCCATCCCTAAAATTGAGAATATACTACTACCTGTCAGAGCCGTTGTGAGGCTCAGAGATAACACATCATCTCTGGTGCACAGTAGGTTTTTCACAAATAGGAACAAGTGTGGCTAAGGGAAGAGCTGATGGCTCTGACCCTTACCTGCTGTTCCGCAAATGCACATGAAGATCGCTTCTGTGGACAATCTGCCCACATTCATTCCTACTTCTTGGAAAAAAAAAAAAAAAAAAACTAAAGACATGGCTTATGGGTGATGAGATTTGCATATACAAACGACAGCACATTATAAACCTACTACTTTCAGTTACTTTTACTTTTCTTATTATAATATAGTTCCTGAGACACCAGAAAGGAAATTCTGATCATTTGACCTGAACTGGTCATAAGACTGCTCCTTAATCTTATTATTCCCATGCTCAAAACTGCCAGTCCTCCTCATCCCTCAACCCTGCCTCTCTGTCTACTGCCGTGAATCCTTTCCAAACTTCTACCTCACTTTGCTCCTACATCGACCCAACATTCAAGCCAAACTGGACATCTCATTATTTGCCAAAGTCACCCTCTTCCTGGAAAGCCTGACACTGACTTAAACCAGGCATCCTGGAAACAGACACTGAAATGCTGAGATTTGTGTGTAGGAGGCTTATTGGGGAAAGCGCCAAGGAACACCTGTGAGGGGGCAAAGGGAGATGCTGAACCATGATGTGTCCACAGCTGAGGACTCAGCTCACACCACAAAAAAACTCTGGAGCTGAGATGACCCCTCAGGGTTGCCGTAAATTGTGTCAAAGGGCTGTGACCTCTACCCATTGACCAGTCTCTGGAGATAGGCTGCCCCCAGTGAGGGGACATAACCTTTGGATAAGGGCAGAGCTCAAAGAGGAAGTCAGCTGAGATCCATCAAGAGCCAGCCCTCCCCTCAGCTGGGGAATGTGTGTCACCTCCTGAGGGGGGCATCTGGGCCGCCCCCCGCCACACTCACTATTCCACTGGCCAGCCCACGAGGCCCATCGTTGCCCCTGCCTCACCATGAAGCCCATTCTGACCTGCATTCTCTCCCTGCTCGTACATGAGATATGGCCACCACACTTGCAAGACACTTCCAGGTGACTCTTGCTGTCACCACTGAGTTCAGCGGTCACAAAGCTCAAAGCCTATATTTGGTGCCACTTCTCAAAATTCCAGTGAATGTAGAGAATGAGAAAGTTATACCCCTCAACCATATGCCATGATGTGTAGTATTCTCATAGTAAAAATTTCCAAGATCTCAGCATATTTAAGTATACTGAATACTTTCTAGGCTGGTTCCTCATTTTGTTTATAGGAAAGAATATTTCATTGGTAATGGTACAACTCTATTCTTACACAATATCCATTGGGGTTTTCATTTCCTTTATTTGCTGAATAATTTTTCTTTATAAAGTATTCTGTTGAAAATATAACAAGAAGTTCTACATACTGAAAGGAAAATTCAGACTAGATGAGCAGAGTCAAATTAGTAAGAAAGCTTCCAAATTATACAAAAGTATCAACCATAAAGAATATATGGTTATAAGTGAACGCAGTATTCAGCATAAATACACCTGTCCTGCTCCTTACAAAGTGAAGAAATGAAGATTAGTGTCATTTTGGTGTCATCATTTCACATATTGAAATGATTTATTGGATCAAAAACACAAAACTTGGTGCTTTAAAATAGTTTGCATAAATTTTAAAATACTGAGTGAATGAATGAAGCCATACACTTTACCAAAGGGGAGAGATTACTGGCACATAAAAGATATAAGTAATATTTATATATGCACATTTATAAAACATAAATTAAATACTATCATTTTGTATACATTATATATGCTTATTTTATATGTATTTATATATATATATGTGTGTGTACACGTGTGTATTAGGGGAATACACACACATACACATATATCCCTAACAAATTATATATGGCTGCTGTCATTTGGGAATTTGTAGCACTTCACTCTGACAGACCATTGTAAAGTGAAAGGCTGAAGTATCTCTAGCTCTAGTTAAACAGTATAGCTATCTACAATGGTCCCTCCAATGCTTCCAATCTACAGTGCGTGACCCTACACAGTACCACCCTTAGATCCAGGCCTATGGCCCATGGTGCACACCTCAGGGTACCTGCACTTTGGATGTCTTGTGCAAATTTTTCCAAGTCTTCCTCAGGTAACTGGAATCTACCAAGGCCAGCAATGCCATCAGGGTCGGCACCCCATCTTACACTGGGACTTGCATGAGCCCTGGCCCCCATTTCTCCTTTTCAGGACATTCTCCAACCTCTGCCCCAGTGTGGGATTGACCAGATGCCCCAAGGAACCTCTCTGTGGTCATCTGGGCCTGCGGTTAGGCCGTGTTCCCAGAGAGTGGTCTGGTAAGCAGGTCACCCCTACTGGCAAGCATGGTGTTTATTTTGCAGGATCTTATAATATCATGCCAGAGTGGCAATGACATGCTGATTTGCAGTGATTCACTCATGTTGGACATGGGATTATTCAGGGCTCTGCATTCACTGCCCATCCTGGACTTGAGCTTGGCTTTTGTAGACCTGTGAATGTTGGTGAAACACTGACAGATCAACAAAAGCCAGACTCAAGTCCAGGATTGGCAGTGAGTGCAGAGCCCTGGTGTTTCTGCCTCCAAACTACAGAATCTCTGGCTGGCAGGGCAGTAGCAAGTGTCCTTCATCCTGTGCAACTCCCACCTCAACTGCTGGCCCCACCCTTACAGGCTTCTCGCCACATGCCAGATGGTCAGGGTTGCCTCATCCATCTCCCGGTTTTCTGGAGACTGCTGTTTCACAATGCAAGTGGCCATGATCTTTACAGTAGATGTTCCCTTATCTTATCGATGTGGATCTTGCATTTTTTCTAGTTGGTCTTTTTGTGGGAATGAAACTACTCTTCTCACTAAGCCCATGGAAGGAGAACCCTAGGAATGCAATGATTATAGCCCAAAGCATTCAAGAAAAGACACAGTTGAAAGCATGTTATTCTACATTTATGCTATAAAAATGCAAATAATAAATTTCACAGGACCAAAAAGTGAGTTATTATTGTTCCCATTTTTTACATACTCTTAGTAGGGCTTGCAATCATGATCATCCGCTAAGAAGCACAGAAACCATCCTAGAAAGAGTCACTGGAGGCCAATATTCACAGGGAGCACAAGGAAGGAGGAGGTGCCATGAGGAATGATATGACGAGCACTACAGAAATGGTTATTAGGAATGTAACGAGGCAAGAGCGTCTATCCGTACTGCTCCCATACAAACAGGCTCCAAGGAGCTCTATGAGTATTGTAATATTCTCACAAGCCCTGCGAGTATTATAATAAAATATTTCTCACCTTTTTGCCATGATCGGAGATTTGAAGTTAGCCAGAAGTAGTGTATTTGACAACAAAGAACACAGAGACGTGGTTCTTGACCGTGAACAGGAAGCAATGGTGCCTGGACACCATGAAGAATCTTTATATGCACTGACTGGACAACCAATTATGTAAGTATCACTTCTTTATCCATTATCCTAAACCTTCATTAATAAATGACAATACCTCACATGGGTCCATGAATTTAATGTGCTTTAATCCAATTGTTTATATAGAAAGGGGTCCTGCCCCCCACAAAAAAAAATTCCCAGGGCCCTGTAAGCCTAGAGGTGGCCCTGATCCCACAGGAGTTAGAAAAATCATCCTGAGACCCAGAGATACCAAATGAACAATGACTCTCACAAGTGCTTTTTGAGTACAGCAAATTTTCTGAACATTTCCCAGGCTGTGATGAATATCACTATTATATTTACCTGATAGTACTTTGTAGTAACCCAATGAAACATCTTCCAGTGGAATTTCTGGAAAATACATCGACTATTAAAATCAAAGTGGATCTTAAGAGCCCAATAAAACCACCTCCCTTGCCCCATGTCAGTGATATTTTCCCATGTTCTCCATTTTTGCCTCCTATTTGTGATCCACTAAAGTGAAAAATTCTACAATTGTTTTAAATGTCAAATGGAGGTATTTATATTTACAGATAAACTGGTATAGCACTAACCCAAGATGCTCACTAGAGCCGACCCAGCTGCTTCACCCAGCTGTCTCTCTCTCACCTTGAAGTAGTCAAAAACCCACATAGACCAATGAAAATGTTTCCTGTTTTTCATAAACTCCTGAGAAGGAGACTGCATTGTTCTCCTCAATTACCCACTTCAGTGTTTAACAATGTTTACACTGCTCTTTTAGGAGGCACTCAGTCTTCATTGGACGAACGTATCTCTGGATTCATGGTCCATGTCTCTGGGTCCCTAACTACCCAATGACCCCATCTTGTCTATCCAGGCACAAAAGACTTTTGAGGGACAACTAACTTTTCCATGAAGACCTGCCTTAAATCTTCCTAAATTTACCTACCATTCTTGTATATGGACTCAAATTACTTCTTTCTTAAAACTTGAAAAAATTCATTCCCAGAGATATTGGTAATTTCGTCCCTAGAAGAATATCTAAGCTCCTTTGACTAACTCTTTGTAGTAAGCTACAAATATCAGTCCATTTCCTTTTTAGTTTTATTAATTTTTTTTTCTGGAGAGGTCTGTTTCTATATTCCTTTTTTTAAAAATTGTACTTTAGATTCTGGGGTACATGTGCAGATCATGCAAGATTGTTGCATAGGTACATTCATGGCAAGGTGGTTTGCTGCCTCCATCCCCCTGTCACCTATACCTGACATTCCTCCCTACCCTCCCTCCCACTATCCCTCCCCTAGCCCCCGACAATGAACCCCACTGTGTGATGCTCCCTTCTCTGTGTCCACATGTTCTCATTGTTCAACATCCGCCTATGAGTGAGAAAATGCAGTGTTTGATTTTCTGTTCTTGTGTCAGTTTGCTGAGAATGATGGTTTTCAGGTTCATCTATGTCCCTACAAAGGACACAAACTCATCATTTTTTATGGTTGCATAGTATTCCATGGTGTATATGTGCCACATTTCCTTTGTCCATTCTATCATTTACACTTCTTCCATTTGCTGCTTTTCCTATTTGAAATCAAGTACTCCTGATTTTAACTCATGTGAAAGAAACATATCATTCAGCCTTTTCTCTAACAGGGGTTTGCTTGACAGCTTTTCTCAATCCCTGAAAAGTAGAAAGGTCAATTCCTATCATGCCACCTTGTAAGTGAGACCCTACTGTGGTAATACACCCTCCATTAAGCCCTTCGTCCCACCCTCTAAAATTGCAGAAGAACATATTTCCCCTTAGATCTCCTCTAGGAAATGCCTGATTGCTTTAGAGGCTTTGGGGCACATTTGACATCAAGATATGAGAAGTGAAAGCTTAAATGCAGTGATTCACATTTGTAGCAGTTATAAATTTTACATGTTAAAACAAAATGGAGCTCTCTTTAATGCACTGTAAATGAGCTTAAATTAGTTCACAAATTCATAGTGGAAAACTTAAGCTCGACAATCAAGGTAAACTTAGTCACTTCTGGTTTATGCCAGTCTCCTTGGGAGGGCATCTCCTTGGGAAGGGAGTCATTTCTTGAGGCTCCCTTCTCTTTTTTTATTCCTTATACCCATGGGGAGATATACAAGTTGTAGGAGGAGGTGTTTGAAACTTGCCAGCATCAGGCAATCAGCATCAGGCCAAGGTCATCAGTAGGTGTGAGACTCAAAAGGTGTAACAAGTAGTTGGAACAGACACTGACTGACACTGTGGGGCCCTCCTGATGAGTGCCAGCTGATGGCAGCCTTGCCTCCACTGACAACGGCTTCCAAAGGAACATGCTTTTTGACTGTTGGGATCCTTACCAGGGTATCCAAAGCTGAACCACTTACTTCCTGCTCTGTTCTCAGGTTGCCAGTTTTGAAGATCACACAGTTGATTCCAGAAGCTTATAAGCCATTTGATATCTAAATAAGAGAAAGGAAAATTAGAATGCAGCATGATTAACATTTATAGCGGTTATGGATTTTATGTGATTAAAAAAAAAAAAGATAAACCAAAAGGCCGCACAAATACTCATCTCAGGGGAATGGGAAATGTTTGGCTCTCTGGCATCTCCTGGCAATGCAGGCCTGATGAGTACTGCTTCAGGCTTTCTCTGCCTAGACTCTCCTATTCCTGCTGCAGAGCCATGCTGGAATGGGAGACTTATCTACAATAATTGCTTCCTTTTTCTGGAGCTTCATCGTCAAGCAATATACAAGGCAGCAAATGCATCCTATCCTATGCTATCCTTAGGTTCCCCCAAAGACTTGGCAGGAGGAAGATGGGCACAAAGCACTTTCTCTGGTTCTTCACCAGCCTCTGTCCTCAGTTTCTTCTCCTGGCTGCCTGCTGCTCAAACTCAGTCTCCAGGTAGGCAGTAAAATACTCCTGAGCCATTCCTTCCCAATCAGTGGTTTCCATGTGCCAAAAATTCCAGGGTCTTAAGCTTTTGGAGTTCAGGCTCTTGCAGCAAAAGTCTCAGCTTTGAAGAGTATGGTCTCTTTTAGGGATTTAAAAAATAAATTCAGAAACTCAATTAACTTTCTTTTCAATAATTTTAGCTTTTTCCTTAAGAAATAAATTCCACTGGCATAATGAGGGGAGGGTTGCAAAGAAGTAAGGAAATTGTGAAAAATGAAACAGTTACACAAAAAATCTCATTCTCTCTAAACCGTATGGGTTGCACACATTTGGGGAGAGTTTCTTTCAATATCTAAGACATAGACCAGAGGCCCATAAAATAATTTATATTTATGAAAACCAATCAATCGTTTTTGGCTATTGTATTGAAAATGTACATATCAATAGTTAATAAGATGTGATGAAGATATCTAAAATATAAAATATCTTCATTCTAAAAATTCTACTCCATTTAATACAACACTTGTTATATGACCTCAACTCAAAAGAAATTCAAGATAGCACAATTATCCTCTCCTTTTTTTTCCAAAGAAAATATTTCAAAGGACCACAGTTAAGATTTTCACACTGAATTTTAACAGCTCATGGCATTAGTCACCCCCCAGGGATGCTGACAATTTGCTTCCTTGTTATTTTACACAGTTTAAAAGGAATACCTCCCATCTTGTCTTTTTCCCCCCAAATCCAGAAACTAACACACACACACACACACACACACACACACACACACACACACACAGAGGTTGAGTATCCCTTATCCAAAATGCTTGGGACCAGAACTGTTTTGGATTTCAGATTTTTTTTTTTTTGAGCATTCCTAATTCAAAAAAACCCAAATCTTAAATGGTCCAATAAGCATTTCCTTTGAGCATCATGTCAGCACTCAAAGTTTCAGATTTGGGAGCATTTCAAATTTTGAGTTTTGAGATATATATACATTTTATATATATATATACATATTATATAAAATCAAAACTTTACATATATAAAACTTTATATATAATTTTTATCTTATGTGTAAGATATAAAAATACACCATATATAAATTTGTATCTTTAATAAGATATAAAAATTTATATATAAAATATATTTTTATATAAAATTCATATACATAAGATATAAAAATATATCTTATACATATAAGAGTACATATTCAGTCTCTGAGGGAAGATTAAAAACGACATTTAGTCCAGGCACGGTGGCCCACGCCTGTAATCCCAGCACTTTGGGAGCCCAAGGCAGGTGGATGGCCTGAGGTCAGAAGTTCAACAGCAGCCTGGCCAACATAGTGAAACCCTGACTCTACTAAAAATACAAAAATTATCTGGGTGTGGTGGCGCATGCCTATAGTCCCAGCCACTCAGGAGGCTGAGGCAGGAGAATTGCTTGAACCCTTGAAGTGGAGTTTGCAGTGAGCAGAGGTCAGGCCACTGCACTCCAGCCTGGATGACAGAGCAAGACTCCGTCTCAAAAAAACAAGAAGAAAGAAAGAAAGAAATGATATTTAGTCTCCTGACAACAAAGGCATCAGCATCTCTATCAGTCTTACAGCCAAGTATATGTAACATATCATCCTGGAAGTAAGAGTGGAAACTGGACCCAAGGTGAGGAGGAAGAGAAGGAAGGACAGGCACTTACATATGCACAGCATCTCAGAGAGTACAATAAATTCTTCCTTTGATCTCATTTGACCCTGAAAACAACCTATGCAGTAAGTGAGGTAGACATTATCAGCTTATCTGATAGTTAATGAAACTGATCCTCAGGAAGATTCTGTCCCATGCAAGGTCCCATAGATAATAAGTGAACAGCTGGACAACTACAAATCCAGATACTTTAATTCCAAATTCCAGACTCTTTTCATCAAAGTACAATAACATCTCCCATTAAATGAACATAGATTTGGGAGCTGTAACAATTCCCCTCTGAGACTATTTCTATCTACCAAAAATTTGTCCTTTTTTACATATCTATTGAAGGCTATGGCAGAGACTGCTATTACTCACCTATATGCATATTTCTCCTCTTCTAGGAATTTCTAGTAATTTCTTCACCTTCCTAGGTGGGACAATATGACTGAGTTACGCACAATGAATTGTGGGCAGAAATGAAGCACGTCACTGTCATGCCTCGTTTCTATGATCACTATCAGCCATGAGTTTTCTCTAATCCCATCTTTCTCTAATCCAGACCCAGAGAAGCCATTGGAGAACACTAAACGGAAGGAATAAGGGTCGCTGAGTGCATGGAGCAGCAGTAGCTTGTGACATGAGTAAAAAATAAACCTCTAATGTAGGCCGGGCGCAGTGGCTCAAGCCTGTAATCCCAGCACTTTGGGAGGCCGAGGCGGGTGGATCACGAGGTCAAGAGATCAAGACCATCCTGGTCAACATGGTGAAACCCCGTCTCTACTAAAAATACAAAACATTAGCTGGGCATGGTGGCGCGTGCCTGTAATCCCAGCTACTCAGGAGGCTGAGGCAGGAGAACTGCTTGAACCCAGGAGGCAGAGATTGCGGTGAGCCGAGATAGTGCCATTGCACTCCAGCCTGGGTAACAAGAGCGAAACTCCATCTCAAATAAATAAATAAATAAATAAATAAATAAACCTCTAATGTGAAAGCCTCCAACATGTGGAGGCTTTTTGCTACAACATTAGTAATTTATGCTAACGGATACAAAGAGCAAAAAAAGGTCATATTTTAGCATACAGAATGCAGTGACAATAATATTTTAAATGTTAAAAAGAGGATGGAGGAAATTGTTTCCAGTTTTTAGTGTTCTCTTATATGACATGAAAAAATCTTAATGACTGACTGGTTTAGGAGAGGTCCAAGATGTCCCTTATACATTACCCAGTCTCCGGTAGTTCTGCATGGTAGTGTGAGAATGGACTAATGCACATACTTATGCCAGGATAACTTGCAATAACTAGGAAGTGACTGAAAACCATACAAACGTATCCCTTTTAATCCATACTAAGTCTATCCCCCATTGCACTTTCTCTAAGTCAGATAAAACAAAAGACAAACATATGGCTGTCCCTGTAACACCTAGCTTAATTGATTACAGTTAAAATATCTAGAAATTTCCCTAGGTGTGAATGTTTTAATAAAGCTCAGGCTTATGTCCAAAGCTAGCATGGTCCATGGCTTTTGGGTTAAATGCTCTACTCCTAAATTGCAAACTTCATTCAGGAAATCCTAAATTGGCTTCATGATCATTTTTGATGAAAAATAAACTGGGTTTTTAATGCTTTCATCAGATACAATATAATGAAACCTCTTTTGGAAATGGGTCCAATGATTTTCCCAGGTCTCGGTCTCGGTCTCTGTCTCTCTCTCTCTGTCTCTCTCTCTCTCTGTCTCTCTGTCTCTCTCCCTCTCTCCCTCTCTCCCTCTCTCCCTCTCTCTCTCTCATTGTAACATAGTCTAGAAAATAGCAGTTACATCGAATTTTGTGGTCATCCCCAGAAGGTAAGATTGCGCATCAAGATGCCTAAGGTACATTGTCTATTGGCACCTAAAAGTTTCAAAGCAGGCACATTAGCTAAAATATAGAACTCCGAATTTTAAACTACTTAAGTGTATTGCGAAATGGAAGAAGAGTTGAGATTATCCAGGTAGGTTAGAAACTGGGTGGTATTAATCTGGGAGAGCTCCTTAGGGAAGACGTGTTATTTGGGGCACTATAGGATAGTGGTTAAGCTCCACTTAGTGGAGGCAGGGACTTTGTTTTGTTCATGGCCATCTTCAGTGACCACAATATTGCTCAGTACACACCAAGTGCTTAATGCACATTTTTGGCTTGGGTGGAAGCAAGGAAGGAAGGAAGGAAGGAAGGAAGGCAGGCAGGCAGGGAGGGAGGGAGGGAAGGAAGGAAAAGAACAAGGAAGGGAGGGAGGGAGGGAAAGAGGAAGACAGGACGGAGGAAAGCAGGAGAGTAGAAAGGAGGAAAGCAGGAGAGAAAGAAGGAGGGAGGAGGGGAAGAAAGGAAGAATGAAAGTAGGAAAGGAAGGAGGAAAGTAGTGAAGGATGGGGGAGAGGAAGGGAGAGAACAGGGAAGTAAAGAGGGAAAGGGGAGAAAGAGAAGGAGGGAGAGAGAGGAAAGAAAAAGAAAAAGGAAGGAAGGAAGGAAGGAAGGAAGGGAGGGAGGGAGGGAGGGAGGGAGGGAATTGGTTGGATAGAAGAAGGATGGTTGGCAGAAGGGAAAAAAGGAGGAAGAAAGGGAGGAGGAAAGGCAGGCCTTTGCACTAGGTAAGTGTGTTTCAGGTTCATCTGTAAAATAAGGATAAAAATAGTCCCTCCCTCATAAAGTTGCTATGAGGATTAAATAAGGTAATACACACAAATAATTTATAATAAGGTCTGGTACTCAATGACTTAGTTATTACAATGAATATTTGCTCTTCATTTGGTTCTATGGTACTATCATTCATAGCATCCAACAAGAGAGGATACTGATACTGACTGGCACAGAGGGAAGGAAGCTGAACTAAGAATAATAGGAAATCTGCCAAGGGGCCTGAAATCTCTATTCTGAAAATTCGTGAGAATGGGAAGATCTGGGATTTCATCTGCAGGCAAGAGGGTGCCCTGCAATGTGGCAGGAAGACCCATCTCAAGCTCCAACTGGGTAAACACTATCAATAACATCCTGTCAGGAACTTTTTGTGGTCTCATGTAAATTTAGGCTACCTGAATAAAAGATAAAAACTGTCATTTCCTCTCTCATCATGTAGCCTGATGATTTATCTATTCCTTTGAAAGAACCAAACTATTGCTTAAATGTTCCTGGTTATATATGTCCATTGTGAAATATAAGAGAAGAATAGTGTAACATGGTGGGATATTTTAGGACATTTACAGAGAGGAACACTAGAAAAAAATGAAAAATAATTAACTCAAGACAATGGGCAAGTCATTAAAATTATTCCTAAGGCAGTCTAGAGGGAAAAAGTATCATGAGTTGTTTAATCAACCCTGAACTGTGGGGGTGACTAGTTATAACTTAGGTGTTTTCCAATTAGCTAATACCAAACATTAACAAACAGCTGCATTCATAACACAATGCTTCCATATACTTACAGGGAATTAGTGTAGCATCCTCTCAAAACTTTAAACTTAACTTGGAATACTCTTAGAAAATTCTACTTCTCAGAAGTTGTTATATCTTATTTATTTATCAAACCCATGATCTTCAAAGGTGTTATATCTTATTTACTTATCAAACTCATGATCTCACAAAAGCAATGTGAAAAATCACTATGGCAGGAACTGAGGGCTATTTTCACATATAGGCAAGTCATTGTGCTCAATAAATCCTTTAAAATGGGGACAAGGCTGAGGTCCAGACTTGTGAACTGTGTTCCACATAAAAGACTAATTTACAACTGTTCTCCTACCATTTGCAATCTGATCTTGCTCTGAAGGGCAGGGAGTGTCACATTCAGTACTAACTGCATTGAAAGTCCCTGGTTAAATGGACGAACAGCAGAGAGCTTGGAGTTTCAGATGATGTTGTAGAGAACTGTTAAAAATAAATAAATAAGTAAACTAAAACAAAAACATAAAAGCATCCTGCAGAATTACGAGGAGCAATGGCTTCCTCCCTTGGGCTCAGCCTGAGGGCTCATCTCATGTCAAGGTCAGAACAAAAACTGATCTCATCTAGTACAGATCTTCCAGACCTAAGTCCTCCAGAACACAGAACACACATACAAAGTCTTAATGTGACCAAGTGGAAGGGAAAGATCAATTTCATTAGTCCTACACCTCAGCCACTCTGAAAAATCTACACTTTGGCTTATTTGTATCAACAATGCTAAGCCGTATTTTCTTTTCTATTTTTTTTTTTTTAAACAAGGTCTCACTCTGTTACCCAGTCTGGAGTGTGGTGGTGCGATCTCAGCTCACTACGACCTCCACCTCCCAGGTTCAAGTGACTCTCGTTCCTTAACCTCCTGAGTAGCTGGAATTATAGGCATGCACCGTCATTCCTATTTTCAAAGGAATCTTTCTGGTGTAACTGGGTATTATTTTAGAAAAATCTTTATTTGTTCATCAGATGGGTCAATATTAATTAAAGAGCAAAGTAAAATCATATCCACTCAAATCCTATTAATTAACAAGGATGAGGCATTGAGAAAAGAACTTGACCCATGAAGTCAGATAGATCTCCAGTAAGATCTCAACTTATTAGAAACTGGACCTGGAATAAATACCTCGACTTCTAAGAGTCTGAGTTTCTTTAACTATAAATGAGACATAGAAGCCCTACCTTAAAAGGTAATTGTGAGAAACAGTATATATCAAGGGTTTGGCACAGTCTCAAAAAATAGTAGGGGCTCCATAAATACTCTGATGCTATTACTATTGTTATGGTCAACATAAAGATTTTGTGATAATTCATCCAAGAAAGCATTAGTAGATCTAAACTCCACTCTTGAAGACCCAAAACTTAGGTGTATGACTTAGATCAATCAAGTTCGGTTGATTGATCTAAAAATAGCAGTTGTTCCTGAGCCTTCTGGGTGTGTCTTGCCTCCAGTACTCTTCTGGAAGCCAGAGTCTGTATTTTAATGTTCCTTGAATCTTCTGTGTCACTTCCCACTCCTCTTCACGTGCTATTGGTTGATTAATTCTAATCGCTGATATATACTTCTTTTTATTTACTCATCATCTTTTTATCTACTCATCACCTGTCTAAACGTAGCAAAAGAACTGTCCAGCAAAATAACGGAGGAGCCTGAGTTCCTCCACCTGTTGAAAAGAGTAACAACACTTCCTAATGACAGTAATGGCAATTATAATAACACTTACTGAAAATTTTCAATGTCCTCGGTATTATACTAAGCGCTTTACAAACATGACTTCATTTCATCCTCCCAGCAACCTCATGAGGTAGCTATTGTTACCTCTCATTTTTAGAGAAAGAAGCAGAAGCACAAATAAAGTAACTTACCCCAGCAATAGAGTACTCTGACGCTTTGTGGATATGAACCCAGGATCCTGACCCAAGGCCATATCACCTCAGTATCTATAACCCCTCTGGCTTTTATGCACCAAACCAAAGCTTTAAAATTCTCTTTGGAACGTCAAAGTCCTTGCATATAAACCTATTGCTAATAGGGAGATTTTGATTTGTGGATCTGTATACACACCTAATTAACCTTTCTCATTTTATCAACCAAACCCACCCATAACATGCATTGCCTTTTAAAGTTATGAAACTGCCCTAACTCATAAATACCCCGTTTCTTCAAATTGTACCGAGGACAGAGATTGCTTCCTGTTGAGAGGGTCAGCTTATCCAATAGGTATGGCAGATGCAGTGCTCACATCCCACAATACTTTTACAGTGCCCACGAAAAGCGTTTTAATTTCTTTTAAAATAAGAAAAAAAAACGTGAGCTTTCAGGTGGAAGGAAATATTGTCACATACAATATGAACACATTTGTCTGTATACCAATGTAGACATAAAATATAATTATGTATTCATTTTTCTTTGTGAAGAAGGAGGCCTACCATGGCAAAAGTGCCTAGGAGCCCTGAAGTCTTAGTGTGGCTCGGCCTGTTGCCTGTGCAGAGTTGATCAGATCTCTCTGTGCTGCTGGTGGATCTTCTCATAACACCATCCTTTGCTGTCCTTACTATCATGTTTCTGCTCTGTGTGACATCAGCTCTTCCCTGTGGATTTCAAGTGCAAAAGGGAGATCTGGCTGGCAAAAATCCTAACAGCTGCTTTTTAGCATAAATAGCACAGAATGGAATGCTGGTATTAGAGGGGTGGTTTCCTTCTCCCTTTCAGCATGATGAGGCAACGTGGCTGGATGGGACATCTAAACCACTCACCACATGAGGGTTTTCTGGCCACAGATAGTCTTGCCACAGGAAAAGAAGCCACAGCAAAAGGATATTTCAGAGAGGACATTTTTGAAATGGCAGTAAAAACACATCTTAGCAGCTTAGCAAGAATGCTCTTAAGTTAGGGTTCTAAGAAATGTACCTGTCACCACCAATAATAATAAGCTCCCAGAAAGCCTGGAGGCCAAAGTCCTAGAAGAGAAGACTGTCCCCAAATAGAGCCTGCTTTGTGTCACTTCTTTCCCCTCCTTACGCCCATAATCTTGAGCTCTTTTTGGTGAGCTCAGATTCCAAATGTCTACCCAAAATACTTACAAAGCTTGAGGCAAGTTTCATGTTAACATGAGGACTCAGTGAGGGGATCCATGTCATCTTGACCCCAGCTGGGCTGGGAACTCACTGAGACCTGTGGACTTTAACTTTTGTCACATTTGAACTTTAGTGACCTTTATCCCCAAGTCTGGCCTGTGAGTTATGAATACGAAGCCTTCCTTTCAGCCTCTTGGTTTAAAGAAAGAGGAAGGAAACAGTCCATTGTTTTTCTAACTTTGCAGTTTCCTAGTATAAGATGGAAAATTAAGGATGGCCAGTGAAAGCAGCAGTCATCGCTATAGAAGGACATCCGGTGAGGCCCAGGCCTGCTCCAGATGGCATCTGTTGACTGTAGGGCAATGGAGAGAGGAATGAAAACAAGCTGAAGCAAGTTTCCTTAGCAAACGGACCTGAATCCTCACTACGGCCAGCTCTTTCCTCCAAAACCCAATGTATAGCCTGTCTATCCTGTGTCTGGAACTCAGGAAAAGAAAATCTCCTTAGATTTACAAAAGTGGGAAAACATACCAGAGTGGCAGTCTACTCCAGCTCCAAGAGAGATTTTGTTGTACCCAGAATGCTGAAAGGGACAATAGTAACCACAATTTTTTTTTTTAAATATTATGTTCTGTTCATCCACTAATGTGGTCAAAAATAGCTCTCAAGTTTGTCCAGCACAGTTTGAGCTTCATAATTATGTGGGTGATTATGGGACCCCATTGGAGCTTTCAAAGAACTTTGTACATATGGGGCCTTTAAACATTTTATTATAATAAAAACAAGCTCATAAAAATCCCACACATTTCACATAAGCCTTTGATAACCCATCACACAATAATGGCCTGGAGTAACTAACAGCCTGTACTACAGTAATAAAGGTAGCTCAGAGGTGAAAGGTTTTGTCTCTTATTATCTCTGTCTGGAATCATCCAGGGGCTTAGAATAAAAAGAAAAAAAAGGCTAGTTTTGCCTTTAGATGAGCAAATTCCATGAGTCATCAGAAACAACCTCTTTCTTCTCTGGCTGCTTCTTCGTGCAGGCACATTTGTCGGAGTGGAAGGCGTGGACCAGGGCACAGGTGACTTGGGCCCCAACCCCAGTCTAGTAACCACCTGTCTATGGAGTCCGAGGTCCCTCACTCTCTCTGTGCCTTGGTTTCTCTTCTGCAAAGCCAGAAGTTTGGCCTAAAATTGGTAGAGTTCCATGTAAGTACTCTAGGGCCTTCAGGTTGGGGAAAACCAAGCAGGGAGGTGCTACCCACCTCCTCTCAATCAAAGCAGACCCCTTTATATTTTACAGACAGGTTTATGAATTATGTTTCATTTGGAAAAAAAGTTTGAGATGATCTCTCTAGGCCACCTTTGATATTGTGAATCTGTGACTGCCAGCAGCCGACCTTGGGTGAGCTGCCCTTCAGGTTAAACAATTGCTCGGGGGTTGGAGGAGTCTTTTCTAACCCATCAATATTCATTCATAAATGAAGTAGGGATGATTTTATCCTATTTAGTAGAAAGTCAAGTTCTGAAGAAAACAGGATATAGAAGAGGTAAGTCTTGATATGGAGATCGAAGGAAAAAAGTATGCAAAGATCAGAGGAGCTTGAGTGGACCGTAACGCCTTGCCTTAGCACAGCAGGCCACAATGTGCAGCTTGGCAGATGGTGATGGGTAAGCAGGGACCCCAGAGAGGGCACTGGGCAACAGCCAGAACCACAAACCTTCACTGACCACTGGCTCTCACACATGCCATCTTAGCCTTTACAAAGGAATAATCATGCCCCCATTTTCCAACTGCAGGAACTGAGGCTAAATCATGGTCCAAGATCATCAGGTAATCAACTCCAGAGTCAGAATCCCAGCACAAGGGAAGGAGAGAGGTGCCAAAATAGGAGGGGAAAGAGAAGGCAGGTTTTCAGGCCCTTGTTCTGATTTTGTTCCAGTCACATGGTAAGCTCTATAGTCAGTCAGTCAACTAATACTGCTTACATTTATACTGCAGGCTGGTGCTCAGAGAAAGGCAAACAGAAACAGTTCTTGGCCATTACCTTCCAGGAGCTGATGGCTAATATAAATGTGAATGAATTCCATTGGGGTAATTTAATGTTAATTAAAACTTCTTTCAAAGTTCCTGCATTGTAGGCTTATACACATGGATAGAACGTTTTGGGATATTTACCTTTATACCAGTTACTTCAACAGCCGTAACAAACTCTGAGGGAGAAAGGGGGTGTGGAAGAAGGGGAGGAACTCATGAAGCAGGAATGGGAAATATAGAAGGCACTTCCATTTTTTCTTTTTAGAGTGATCGCCAATTTATCTGAGTTTGTATGGCCACCAATACCTTCAACCAATTCTCAATTTCAGCCTTCCCTTTCTAGGATTATTCAAAATACAACTGCATTACTTGTTAAAAATCACAACTCCCCGTTCCGACGTTCTTTCCGTTGAGAAGTTCTCTATATCCTAACTCCCTTCTAAAGTCATGAAGCCCCATTAAAAGTAAGCAATAAGCTACCATTTGTAGACTGTGGGCCAGGCTCTTTGCTTTGTGTGAGTTTCCACACTGACCTTCAAAACAACCCTGTGAGGTGGATATGCTTGTTACAGACTTGACAAATAAGGAAAATTAGCAGTTTTCAGGGTCAATACCGTACTCAAGCCCCACAGCCAGTATCAGTGGCAACAGGCAGTTTGCCTTCAACACCCATTTGGTTATCTCACTAGGAGCATGCTAAGGGACACGCTCCTAAAAGTGGCTTGGGCATCTTAGACCTCAGCCCTCTATTCACCCGCCACATGGCTTATGAGCAGAAAGGGGGTCAGATACCCAGGGCACTCTGGGGTACAGACAGACAGACACAGAGCACAGAGGCCGCCCGCCCCTGAGAACAGACTGTACGGCTGGAGGCAGCCAGCCAGAGCTCATTGTCCTGGGGCGCTTCTGAAAGAAGGTCTTAAAATAGCATTTGCCTATCTGGAGACACACAGATATCTTGCGTGACTAAGCTCTGGAACTCCACGAATACCACTGAAATCTACACTCTGGAAAATGCAGGAGAGTCAGAAAGTCCGTGTCCAGGCCTGGCTCTGTCTTCAACAAGCTCCATGACCTTAGCTGATGGTAATGGTAGACAGCACCTAGGCAAGGAGTACAAATACAGGTGCCCAGTGCTGGGCTCAGTGCTTCACATTCATGCTCTCTTGCATCTACTCTTCCCCCAAACCACATAAAAGATAGGCATGGTTATTATCTTGCATTTCAGAGATGACAGGTGACAAGTAAGTGGCTTGTCTATTTATTACACACACAGGAAGCAGCAAAGTCAGAATTTATTCCAGCCATTTCCTTTTGCTGGGCCTCAGTTTATCCATCTATGCAATAAGAAGGCTGGGCTTAATAATCTCAAAAATCTATTTTTGGCTGGGGGCCGTGGCTCATACCTGTAATCCGAGCACTTTGGGAGACCAAGGTAGGCGGATCACCTGATGTCAGGAGTTTGAGACCAGCCTGGCAAAACCTTGTCTCTACTAGAAGTACAAAAGTTAGCTGGGCATGGTGGAGTGCACCTGTAATCCCAGCTACTCTGGAGGCTGAGGCAGGAGAATTGCTTGAACCCAGGAGGCGGAGGTTGTAGTGAGACGAGATCACACCACTGCACTTCAGCCTGGGCAATGAGAGCAAAACTCCTTCTCAAAAAAAAAAAAAGAAAAGAAATTTATTTTTAAAAAATGTTTCAGCTCTAATATCTAGTCTCCTTCATTCTGTTGCAAAGCTCTGTTTGCACAGGCACAAAAGAAAGTGAGATATTTAATCTTCATCATCATGAATTTGCAGAAAACTGTTGTACCACCCTCCCCTTTGGCTAACTTTGTTAGAATTGGCCAGAATGGACCAAACTCTAAGCAACACAGCTCTGTTTTTCCTGAAATTTCCAAACATTAGAGAGCACTTGGCAAATTCACTATGAGATTAATCCCAATGGCAGAGATGATAATGAGAAAAATATTGATGTTTAAACATATCTCCTTTTCTTATAATAAAATGATGCGACTCTTGCCTCATCCTGGTGGGTTAGCTAATGATTTATATGAGGAAGTGGTTTGGAATTAAGACCAACTTCATCTTCTTTCCATAGTGCTGACTGAGGTTAACACTGCCTCTGCCCCAAGCTCTAAATGCATTCACAATTTTTATTTATTTATTTATTTATTTATTTATTTATTTATTTATTTATTTAGATGGTGTCTCACTCTGTTGCCCAGGTTGGAGTGCAGTGGCACAATCTCGGCTCACTGTAACCTCTGCCTTCCAGGCTCAAGGGATTCTCCTGCCTCAGCATCCTGATTAGCTAGGACTACAGGCACCTGCCACCACACCCGGCTAATTTTTAGTAGAGACGGGTTTTTGCCATGTTGTCCAGGCTGGTCTTGAACTCCTGACCTCAGGTGATCCACCTGTCTCTGCCTCCCAAAGTGCTGGGATTACAGGTGTGAGCCATCATGCCCAGCCTGCATTCACAATTTTAAATCAACAAATCAACTAACAACAATCCCCAAACCAATAAACTTTCTCTAAGGCCTTAGTTTCCTTGGGTCTAAACATCTAATCCTGGATATCTTCAAGCTTTATGGTGCCACCGAATTAGCTGGGAACTTGCTAAAAAGGCTGTGTTGTGGGCCTATCCCCTGAGAATGATCTCACAGGCTGGGATGGAGCCCCAGCATCTGCCTTCTTAACCCCCCTCCTCCACCCTGATCAAGCAAATCTGACACTCATGGTTTCTGCACCACATATCTGAGAAATGCAGTCTGATCTTCATATTAGACTCACTTACCTTCATTTTCTTCAAGAGAGATATGGACTGTCCTAGCCATTTTGGCCAGACACAATTCAGTCAGCTCAGGTTAGATGACCAATTCAATTGAGGTTTGTTTACCTTGTTGGGGAGGTCTTGTTTGTTTCTATCAATTCAGATTTTAAAGCGGTTTAATTGTGGCACACAATTGACGTCCAGTAAACAAACTTTCACATTGAACAAAATTGCTGTTTGACTTTTTTGTTACGCAGTGATGGACAGGTTTTTCATTGAATCCACAGTCTTTCCTACTTGTTTGGGGCCATTAGTCACTGCCTTTCATGCCATTTCATGTGAGTTCTCAATAGCACTTTACCCTATTCCCTCGAAAAAGTTGAATTTGGAAGTACCATGTATGGCAACCATGTAATTTATCATCCAAAACAGGCCACCTGTGACACTAAAAGGAGGTGTTATTAATAATATCACTGGGGGAGCTATGTACACATGGACATAGAGTGTGGAATAATAAACATTAGAGACCTGGAAGAGTGGGAGGGTGGCCAGAGTAGAGGGATGGGTACAATGTGTATCACAATTACTCAGGCGATACATACATCTAAAAGCCAGACTTCACCACTATGCAATATATCTATATAACAAAATTGCATTTGTACCCCTTAAGTTTTTTTTTTTTTGAGATGGAGTCTCACTCTGTCACCCAGGCTGGAGTGCAGTGGTGCGATCTCGGCTCACTGCAACCTCTGCCTCCTGGGTTCAAGCGATTCTACTGCCTCAGTCTCCTGAGTAGCTGGGACTACAGGTGCCCACCACCACGCCTGGCTAACTTTTGTATTTTTAGTACAGACATTCATGATATTGACCAGGCTGGTCTCAAACTCCTGACCTTGTGATCCACCTGCCTCAGCCTCCCAAAGTGCTGGGATTACAGGCATGAGCCACTGTGCCTGGCCAAACTTAATTATTTATTTATTTATTTTATTTATTTTTTGAGACAGAGTCTGTTCTATTGCCCAGGCTGGAATGCAGTGGCATGATCTTGGCTCACAGCAACCTTTGCCTCCTGGGTTCAAGAAATTCTCCTCCATCAGCCTCCAGAGTAGCTGGAACTGCAGGTTACTGTAGTTTCACCATCACGACCAGCTAATTTTTCTATTTTTAGTAAAGATGGGGTTTCACTATGTTGGACAGGCTGGTCTCGAATTCCTGGCCTCAAGTGATTCTCCCACCTTGACCTCCCAAAGTGCTGATATCACAGGCATAAGCCACCGTGCCCTGCCTTACCCCTTAAATATATACAAATAAAAAAAGCAAAATAAGTAATTTCACTGCGACAACAGGTATAAACCAAAAAACCAAGACTATCAGGGAGAATCGAGAGATATGGTCACCCTAACTTTCACCAGTGTAGAAAGGAGAGCACCAGGAAGCCACCTACTTGCCCAAGACTCCAAAGTGACTCCTCCCTTCTCTCACCCTCTGTGAAAGTCCACCGTCCTGGATCACACACTGCCTTGTGTTGCTTTTATCTTTCCATGAGACTTACAGCTGCCCAGCCCCTAAAATAATCACCACTGTGGAAAAGACAGGGGTCATGCCTCTCTTTTCATCTCCCTCTCACTTCCTGGCCTAGGTGCTTGGCAGGTACGCCATGTGACAGGGAAGTGGGATAGGTGGCAGAATCCACTGTTCACACGACATGACACTGCAGGGGTCTCTTCCCCAATCCAGAGAGGAAAATCTTTTACTATGGAACCACCAGGAAGCTTGGGTTTGTGCCCTAGATGTGTGAACTCCGGGAAATCACTAAACCTCTCTGAACCTTAGTTCTCTGTACAATAAGGTTGATAATATTTATCTATAGTGTTGTTAGGAAGATTAAATGAGATAATATATGTAAACCACCCAACAGGGCCTTATCAACCACTGATAATTCGCTCCCTCTCCTTTCTGCTAAACTGCTTCTCCTGAACAGAAAGAAATGAGCCAGAAAAAGGCATCACAGTTTATAACAGTAATATTTACTATTATATATATTATTATAAATATGCTATATATAGTATGTTATATAAAAATAGATCTTATTTATAATATATAATATACATATATATGTATATTATATACATATATATTAAATTAGGTATATATACATATACTGTTATATATAAATATAATATAGGCAATATATCATATATAATATATAATATAATATATATTATATATAATATATTACATATATTATATATTTATAATATATTATATATAAATATATTATATATAATATATTACATATAATGTAATATAATATATTACATATATCATATATTTATAATATATTATATATAAATATATTATATATATTACATATAATGTAATATATTACATATATCATATATTTATAATATATTATATATAAGTATATTATATATAATATATTACATATAATGTAATATATTATATATAATATATTATATATGATATATGATATATTGCCTATATTATATTTATATATTATATACTATTATATGTATATTGTATGTCATATATTATATAATATATAACATGTCATACATATATTGTATTATATATATTATATATTATTTATATATTTATATATAATAATAATTTATACATAATATACATATAATATACATGTATATATTATATATAGTTATATATTATAAATATAGATAATATAGATAATATATACCTTATATAATATATAATGTATATATAATAATAGACATTATTTTATATACCACATACTATATAGTAGTAATGTTTACTATTATAAACAGTGATGCATAACAAATTGCACCAAACCTAGCTGCACACACAACCATTTTCTTATGCTCACTGATTCTGTGTGCCAAGGATTTAGAAAGGTCACAGTGAGGATAGCTTGCTCTGTCCAGTGACACCTGAGACTTCAGCAGGAAGGACTTGAAGCCTTGAAGTGACTCCACCTTTGGGGCCAGCGATCACTCAGAGACACTTTTCACTCATGTTTCTGGTAGGTGTGGCCTGGATTTTCTCATAGCATGGAGACTCCGGACTTTCTACGTAGTGATTAAAGGCTCCAAAGGTGAGTGTCTCAAGAGAACCAGGAGGAAGCTTCCTGGCTTCTTATGACATAGTCTTGGAAGTTACCTGGTGTCACTTCCACTGCAGTCACAAGCCAGTCTAAGAAGGTGAAAGTAGAACCCACCTCTCAACAGGCGAAGTGTCGGAAACAGGGTAAGAAGACTGTGAGATGGGAGATCTTGATTTGGGCCTTTATGGAAAACAAAATCTGCCGCATTCACCCTGTAAGGTAACAACAGCGATAAGGATGGATAAATTCAAAACAAAAACAAAATGAGAGACGACCACACAAAACATTGCAAAATTCCAAAGTGCTCTGGATCTCTGGAACACATTGAACACATGAGCGGCCCTGGCTTTGGTGAAGCTGACCATGCCCTGCCTTTGAGGTGCCGAGACCTGGCTTAGCAATGCAGTTCAGTTGTGCTCTACTTTTAGAAAAAATTTGCTGGTGAAAATTCAAACCTTAGGAAGCAAGGTCTCAGGAGATGGGCATTCGTACTTAGTGAGTTGTTGAGTTTACTTGCATACCACATAAAATGTTAGCCTGGCAGTCAGGGCCTCTCATAACCCAGACTCTATCCACCTACCCATTTAATCTCCAGCTCTGCTGAATCCCCTGCTATTCCCAGAATAGGCTTGTATTTTCTGCCATAGCATCTTTGGGCTATTTTTGTCTTTCTGGAATGTTCCTCCATCTATACCTACCTATCAAAACCCTACCTATCCTTCAATGTCCCCTCCTCTACAAAGACCTTCCCAGTTACCCTGAAGGTGTCCTCTCCTTCAGAACTTCTAGATACCTTTACTTATATTATACCACATTCCACCTCATGTAAACTTTGCCATTTCCCAAGACCCACCTCACTCTCCATCTCAGTCTTCCCCACTTCCCCCAAGTCCCACCCTTAACTGTTGCTAAGAAGCAAGATGAAAATTTTTCACCCATTTCTAGAGTAACTGGGTTTCTACCAATTACAGAAAGCAGAAAGTGTTGCCATCAAGAGTTGGCAAGAAGTCAAGGTGCTAAGAAGAAGTGGAGCTGCATCAGGCAAAATTGCCCTAGCCAAATGATTCCCTCCCCTGACTCTCATGATTTCTTCTTCTCTTACCATTCCACTTTTTTTTTTTTCTTGAGACACAGTCTTGATCTGTTGCCCAGGCTGGAGTGCACTGGTGCAAACACTGCTCACTGAAACCTCGACCTCCTGGGTTCAAGCAATCTTCCCATCTCAGCCTCCCAAGTAGCTGGGACCACAAATATACATCATCATGCCCAGTTAATTAAAAAAAAAATTAGTAGGGATGGGGGTCTCACTATGTTGCCCAGGCTGGTCTCAAACTCCTGAGGTCAGGCCCTTCTGCTTCAGCCTCCCAAAGTGCTGGGAATACAGGCATGAGCTACCATACCCAGCCACTACTGCACTTTATGACACTACTACTACTACACACACACCACAGACACACAGACACACACACACACTCACACTTAACTCATCCATATGAAAGTGTTATGAATCTCAATAAGGAGTGCCTTTTTTTCAACCACTGCTAAATAATTGTGTCTCTCACAAATGTAGAGATCCATTTTTAACATGGAAATTTGTGAACTTATTGATTCTTTCCTATTTGACAAAAACCTTTAATCCTTGGATTCCTATTTCTTCTCCAGACCACACTCATCTAACTTCCCATGAAACACTCCAGTACACACAAAATTAAATTTTAAATTACATTGATTTTGACTTCACTTTAAGTTACATTATATTTCTTTCTATTGAACCAAAGGGCAAATTTGAGCAGCTAATCTGCTAAATACAGCCATGAAAGAGGAGAATCCCCCACCCACCATGTGCGCACACACACACACACACACACACACACACACACACACTGCTTTTTATAATTTTAATCTAATCTGAGGAAGAAGGGCCCTCATCAAGTCAAGCACCAAAGCTCTGGCATATCTGATCTGACCTTAATGGCAGAATTATGACTCTTTTGCATATCCTGTTACTTGTTTCCTTCAATCTTCACTATATTCATGACTTATTTCACATCTTCAATTTCAGCTAATGCTCAACTGAGCTCCTAAGGTAGTTTAATTGGTTTCTGGTAAACATTCATGACTTAGGCCACAGATCCACTCTATGCTACAGCACCCATTGGAGTGGGGGCAAGGTGAGAAATGGGAGTCTCTGCTGTCCCTGTTTGCCCCATTGGCTAACTGGTAAGAGACCTTTATGTGTGTTCTCTTTCAAGTGACAGCAACTGACTAATAGCTGACAACAATCCCTACTTTATCAAAGACAACAGCATTATTTTAATATACTAATGCTATCAAAGAAAGTGCTGCCACTCAAGTAGACAGACTGCTGCCTAGTTAGCAATGGAACAGTCCAGAGGGGTCCATCTCCTAATTAACCATCCATCTAGGGACCTCAGCCTGTCTCTGCATTAATCTTTCAAGAACTACCAAAATGAGCAAAGCAAATAGTAGATATTTCAGCCCTTAGCTTTCTGGGATACAATTCCTGTCTCATCGAATCATTCATTCAATAAATATTTCTTGAGTACCCACTCAACCCAACTGAGGACACTGTAATCCAACAGTTCCCAGAATTTAGACTTAATAGATCAGTAAAATTTCAAAAATATTTGATGGGTTAACAAATGCTGCCACTTTTTAATTTTGTTGAGGGAGGCCAAGGCAAGATGAGCAATGGATCTCCCACTCAGAGAGTGGGACCAAACTGGCTGATGGTACAGGAATGGCAGGGAAAAGGTAACTGTAAACAAGCAGACACATGTGCAAGATGAGAAACATGCAAAAAGTAAAGAACATTCTCCGGTCTCAAAGTTAACATGTGTTAAGAAGATTTGAAAATGGTAACACAGGCATACCCACAGCCAAGTTAGCAAAGCTTGGAGGAGGGATAGCACCATAGCTATGTAATATGAATAACTAGGCAGCCTGTTTTTCCAGCTCCCTCCCTCCCCACCATATTCCCAGAGACAGGCCTACATCACCCTAGCAAAGAGCTCAGCCACCACCAGGGTCTAAAGCCAACTATCTCCTAGCCGAGGAAATCTTGCTGAGTCATCCTGAGCCCATCCAAGTCAGCTGTGACCCTGATCCTGGTTACCGGGCTTTCTTTGTGACCCAGCCTGTACCTTCCAGCCCAGTTTCTGTTAACTCTTCTTCTTTGACTACTGGGGCCTTTTCTTGGCTGCTTTCCAGTAGCCCATCAGTCTCCTCCAGGATGGGAATTTTAACTCTTTAAGTCTCAGTCCCCATGCTGAGTCTCTGACACCTATAGCCAGGCATTTCCAGTACCAGCTCCCACACAGATGAAATATTAACAACTGCTTACCCCTTTCCTGCTGCTGGGAAGCCCCTGGTAGGCTTCCTCTGAACTTCCTGCCAGCCAGCCTCCCTGCCTGAACCTACAGGTATTGCTTGTTATCAGACTTTGCTGATGCTAATCCACCCACCAAAGGAGACTGGTTCCAAGGGAGCTGGCAACCCCAGAAATAGCGTTCAACATTCTGCTTGCATCTATATGTGTGTTTGTAATTTCTAGACAGGGCTCTTACCACTTCTCAGCTTCTAAAAGAGTTCCATGACTCTGAAAAGGCAAACACAAAAACAAAACCCACTGCTCTAGGGCCATTTCCTGACTCAAAAAGCTGACTTTTGTATTCCAGGCTTATACTTATTTTATAAGAAAGCCAGGCTTTATTGAGGGGAATGCATTTACAAAGGATCCCTAGTGTTTGCAAAAACCAGGATTTAAGTCCAGTTTTCCTATTTCCTTTCTAGTTCACCTCTGGCCTATGTGCGGTCTTCTATCAAATAACTTTTATATTTCCCTCTACTGGTCATGCTACCCACTGTCACCTCCTTTTAAACAAGATAATACAGTGCTTGGCACATTGTAAGCACTTAACACATGTCAGTTGTTGATATGATTTCTCTCAATGAGACGGGACCTCTTAGTTTAGAAAAGTGAAAACATGTTTTCATGCCTTTTCTCCCTGGAAAACATGATCAGTTTAATTCCTACACAAGTTCCTTTTCCTAAGAAAAGGCAGACTCCTCCACATGTGCCCTTAGTTTCTCTAAGCCTCAGAGAGATGCAGGCTGGCAGGAAAGTGCAGGCCGGCCCCCAGATGATGTTAGTGTCTCCATGGCCATGAACATGAAGAAGTATGGGTTTGATAGTTAACAGCCTGTTCAAGGAAAATTGTGAGGTCGTTTGTACAGTTTGTGAGGGTACCCTGGGAGTTTTCCTTCATTCTTTCATGCGGCTCTCTGTCTCTCTCACTCCAGTGGCTAATTGCTAAAGTGTTAGCTGGTACATGAGGAGCTGAGAGGGATGAGGTCTGAGAACTCACTGGCACTTTCAAAGGGAATCAAATCTCTGCTGAGGTTTTCTGAGGTCACCGAGCTGCCTGCAGTGGCTAACTGCTGAAGAAGCTACCCACTGTCAAATGTCCAACATGCTGGGCATCCAAGGTTTGGGATTTGATCCCTGGAGCGTCTCAGCGTCACCTCTGAAAACCAGCTTCACTCAGTGGGCTTTCCCCTATGAACCTCCATGCCATCCTCTGGGTTCTCACAGGGTGAACCTTGGCATACCACTTCGGAAATATCTAAGACCTTAGATCTTCTTCCTTCGGCAGAGACCCTTGACCCAGCGTCATTCAAAATGTGTATGTCTTGATTTTACAGCTCAATCAAAAGAGCTCCTCTCATAATTTGATTTCTTCTGACTTTTTACCCAATTTCTGTTTATTTACATATATTCCCCCAAGATATCCATCCCACTCCTTTCTTGAATTAAGTCTGTCAATTAATTTTTTAAAGAGGCAGCAAAACTGACAGGATACAGAGGTGGTCCAGACAGCTCTTTTCATGCGCAAGACTTTCATCTCAACTTGGAAATCTCAAAAAGAAATTATTAAGCAAGTTACCTTCTTGAGAATTCTAAACATGAGGCATTCTTACTGTTTTCTGGAAATTGTTTAACCCTATGATGCAGTAACATATCTGACTTAATAGGTCTTTTGTATTTGATAACAATGGTATTTAATCTTTGGCATCATTCAAAATGGAAACTGCCCTTATTTCAGAGCAATCAAATAAATCTAATTTAAATAGCAGAGCCTTTTTGAAAACAGACTCACCGCTCAATGCAAAGAACAAATATTTGCATTACCTATTTATATTAAAATATGCAGAAATTTCCCAAGCATTCAGCCAACTTATAAATTTTTATAACTTCTTTGGATTGTTAGCATTTTTTTTAACACACTGCATTATTTCAGCTTTGTGAAGGGCTCAATAACAATCTTTCTGGTCAGGAAAAAGGAAAGGACATTAGAATAAAGAATGCAGAATAAATAAAAACAAAACAGTACAGCCCGTACATCCACTCATACAAAGACAACTTTCATGGTGAGCTATAAGCAATTATAATAACACAATGCCTTCATGTTGATTTCAGCAGTGCAAAGAATTTCTCTAGTTATTGAAGACTTTCCTGGCCAAGTTTCAGAAAAAAAATATCTGATTCTATCCCAATCTGACTTCTGTGCAATGCAAGTCATGCACATTTTAAACGCTAATATATAATGCTGCCATTATTCCACGAACTGTTAACAGCTGTAGAAACTATTATAGCCGGCTTCAAAACATGTCTGTGTAGTCAGTGCTCTCCAGACACTTAGCAATCCCAAAGCTATTCCTGGGCTCACCCGGATTGCAGTGCGAACACAAAGTTTTGATTTATGTTGGTAATGAAACAACAAACTTCTGATCTTTCCTCTAAATGGCCATTCAGATTACATGAACAGCATGTGCTTTGGGGGAAAGTGGAGGGCAGAATTTACAGAAACAAAAAGGAAGCAAGAAAATAAATGAAGGGGCCACCCACAGTTACCTTAAGGAAAACCCACAGTTGTCAGTACAAAGCAGTGTACTGGAGTTCCATCTTGGGACCATAAAAGGCCTTTGTGCTTAGAGAGAAGGAAATAGCAGTACAGGCTTTGGATGGGGAGGTGATCCAGCAAGAGCATGTGCCATGGCCAGGGAGATGGGCGAAGCTGGTGCTGGACGTTCACACGCCCAAACTGCCACTCCGGCCATGAGTGAAGATGCACAAAAGCCGTGAGATTCGCATTTAAACCAAAAGTTCCACTTCAGTGAATCATGACAAAATCCCCTGAAACTGACAAACTCATGCAAGGGAATTTTCTAGTTGTAGCAATCCAACCACCCCCAAAAGCAAAATGTCCATGGGAGACCTTAAGCTACGAAGTTCCCTTATTCCACATGTGCCGGCTATAACTCAACTGCTTTAGTGCTTCACTAAAATGCTGCATTTCAAGCTCACTATTACAAGATTTCACCTAATTCTGCATCTAAGTTGTTCACAATGAATGGAAATATTGATACAGATCCAAAATTCAAAGACCATCCACTCCTAGTGATGAGCGAGGTAACAGGAAGAAATCTCTGTAGGATATTATAAGGCTTCTGTTTTCCAACTTAGAGACCAAGAAGGTGGTAAACCTGAACGTTCTTAAGATAAGCAATGTGCTTACTTCCCTCTCTTGCTGGCTTAGATAAAGAAGGAATGCCACAGTATTCATTCACTTCCCAGTCATTGAGACTGTTCTCCACACCCAGTGCAGGAAGGGATACCAGAAGGCTAAAAGGTCCAGCCTCTGTTCTGAAGGATTTCAAATCTAGTAGGAAATAAAACGTACATGAGTATAGGAAAATCGTAGAAAATGAAGTATACTCTAAAGTATTGAGGGTATAGAAGAATGCAGTCATCTAAATGGGTTAGAGGTGAAGGGCTGTCTAGCCGTGGTCAAATTATTCAGTCTCTCTGAACTTAGAGGCTAGATATAACTGAAATGTTGGAGGAAGAGAGGTGCCAGGATAGCTATAGTATATACATGAGATGTTGTTCATTGCTTTTGTATCAGTATGTATGTATTAAGTTGCAGGTCATGGAATACCCAACTCTAGTCATTTAAACAAAGAGGCCATTCAGTTATCTCACATAACCAGAGATTTGAAAGTAAGTCGTTCCCACTTTGGTCTCATGACTCAGGATCCTTCTATCTTTTATGCCCCCATTCTCTAACATAATTGTTTTTCCCCATGATTGCTGCCTCATGTTGTCAGTGGGGCTGCTATAGCCCCTGACATCACATTTACATTTGTGGCAGGAAGGAGATGAAAAAGGAGGTCCCAGCAAGCTTTCTTCTAACACTTGTCCTTGTTATCAAGAAAACAAAAGCTTTCGCAGAAGCCCCATCCCCAAAGGTTTGCTACTTATTAGCCAAAATTCTATCATATGACTACCACTAACAGCAAGGAAAACTGGGAATGTGTGCATCCGTGCATCTAAGCTTACCCTAGCACACATGCAGTCATCACTATGCTGTCAGTAGTTAGTCCCAGTAGTCAGCACGATGTTGCCAGAAGAAATCAGGTTTCTGAAAATGGCAGCTAAGCAGTCAACTAACAGTGTTTCCAGTGTTCCCTTCTTTTTTGTTTTCTATCCTGATTAAAAACAAAAACAAAACAAAACAAAAAACTTAAGAATTTCTTTTTGTTGTTACAAAGAAGTAGAAATATGACTTCTGTTTTTCATGCAGAGTACTTTTATCTTGTTTCCAATGAGGTAGGGTATAAATCTCAGCATCATTTTCTCTTCCAATGGTGTAAAATAATTTCATTAAATGAAAAGGGAGCTGTGGTATCGAAACATAATATACCTGCAGCAGACAGCATTGGCTGCCTACCTTACAGCCATTAGCCCCAGGTCTTTTTGAAAGGTAACTGGACCCTGATCTTGATCACCCTCTGTATGACAATATGCTCAGTGAAGATGCCCCTTTAAAGCTTCAGGGATGAGCTTTAATTAAACTACATTAATCATAGTCATTCTATTTTCTAAATCAGAAATTGGTTGAGGAATGACTTTGCAACATAATTCTGGCCAATGATTCATGAGGAGAAAGTCTGCTGAGGACCTTCTAGGAAAAACTTTCTTCCTTGATAAAAAGAGACAAATGGAGAAACTATCCCTTTCTTCATCTCAAAGAAAATGAGTGAGGATGAGGATAAGATGCCTGGAGCATTCGCAGCCATCTTGCAACCATGAGGGGAGAAAACTAAGAAAAGGCCAACATGTTAAGAATAGCAAACAGAACCTGGGCCTTGATATCACTGTTGAACCATTGAATTAACCAATCCTGAAACTGCCCTACCTCTAGCTTTTTATTAGGTGAGGTAACAATGCCCTCCTTGCTTCAGAAGCTTAGAGTTCGTTTTCTGTGAGCCCAAATCATCCTCACTGACGTGGTAATATCCTAATTGGCATATCTCCCATGCTTCATATTTTCATTAATAACCTTATTTCTCTAGCAGCAGCATTAAGCTCTCATCAATGCTCAGTTATCATAGGACAATGTACAGGGCTTTGATAAGCTCATGCTGGCTTATCGTCATACTCCATGCTGCCTCCTCAGCCTCAGCAGAACCAGATATTCTAAAGTCCACGTGGTCAGAAAAATCTGTTTCCATCGTGGTGACAAGAGATTCTACACTCTTCTGGTTCACCGCTGAAGCTTCTTTATTTCCCTTCAGCCACCCACCACCTGCCTACCCTGAAGCGTCTCATTGACTGACTCTAAGAGGGGGCCACATACACAGCTCCTGAACTCACAGGCAAAGGGGTGTCAGATGCTCAAAGGAGAAAGACTGTGAAAATCACAAAATCATTTGGCAGAGAAAAAGAGATCTGTGTATGACAAATTTGCTCTATTTGGGGGCTTTTATTCTTTTTCTTTTTTTGTTATTTTTTCCGGGGCTTTTATTCTTATAAATGAAGATATAATATGTCTTGGGCACAAATTATATGGAAAGATGAAAAAGCTGTGAATACACAAAAATATATCCAGATATAGAGTTATTATAAATGGAAAAATAGCCACTGGTTCTATTAAGTGGTTTATCACAAACTATCTTTTCATAGAAAAGATTTACAGTGTGGTTAAATGTCTAAAATGTCAACTGACACATATGCATGTATCTTTTTTCTTCCCAGAAACAAAGTTGTCATGCACAGCTGCATGCTTGTTATGGAAGAAAATTTTGCAAAATAAAATCATGTATTTTCCTTAATACCCAGGACTCCTGGTGTTGAAACACCACTCTCAGGGGCAGTGAACTTGCAACTGAATCAGTTACTTCTCTGATTCCCATTTCAGGGCCACTTTTTAAATGTTCACTCACTTATTTTTGCATGAGGACAGTACGCTAAAGGGGCTCTAAATAAATACAATCTATCTTGGCATAAGAAAAGTATACTGCAAACTTTCATCCCAAGGTTTTATACCTACAGGGCCTTTCCAAGACAGCATCAAAAGGATTTAGGATCTGACTCCCAACTGCGTGGGGTCCACAACTTAATTTATAACTTCATGATACAGTATTCCATAGACTTTTTTTTTTTTAAGACAAAATCTCTGTCGCCCAGGGTAGAATGCAGTGGTACCATCTCAGCTCCCCACAACCTTCGCCTCTGGGGTTCAACCAATTCTCCTGCCTCAGCCTCCCAAGTAGCTGGGCTACAGGCACATGCCACCACACCCAGCTAATGTTTGTATTAGTAGAGACGAGGTTTCTCCATGTTGGCCAGGCTGGTCTTGAACTCCTGACCTCAAGTGATCTATCCCCCCTCAGCCTCCCAAAGTGCTGGGATTACAGGTCTGAGCAATTGCACCTGGCTAGTTTTCTAAGGACTTCTGAAACTAGTGATTTTTATGTTTACATTTTAAAGCTGTTTATCTTAAACCAAAAACTCTAGACACTGAGTTTGTCAAAGATACTTACTTAGAATCAAACAAGTAGGTTGTGAATACACAAAAATATATCCAAACATAGAGATACTAAAAATGGAAAAATAGTATTTGGTTCTATTAAGTGGTTTATCTAAATTATCTTTTCATAGAAAAGACTTAAAGTGTGGGCAGGCCAGGAGGGGACAGACACGTTTCCAAGAAGCTGATTAGGTCCAATCTGTTCAGTGCCACCTTCAGATCCACAGGGCTGAAGTCAGAACCAATATAAATAGAAAACAGTAAAAAAACTGGGCTGGCTTCTAGTTAACAATGTTATAGCAATTGCTTTTTCCCTGAACAAATGAAAAAAAAAAAATTCAGGCATTGTAAGTCAAGATGCTCTGGGAGGTTGATCATAAAACACCACAGCTGATGTTTACACAAATATAGCAAGACCTTTTCACCTAGAAAGGGGTCTAGGTACATACTTTGGGAAAGGATACATTTCCCCTAAGAATGTTGCTGTTGCTTAAAACATTTGAGAACTTCTCCTTTACAATTTCCTTTCAGAGCCTTAAGCACGTTCTTTATTCTCAGTGGTGATATATCTTTATAATTTAAATTTGTATTTTGTTTAGGGGATGGGTGGGAAGGTTTTAAAGGAAATGATGGGGAGGTTTAAGTAACCAACAGTCCTTTGAAGGAAAATCCAATGAATAAAGTTGGTCAGTAAACTAGGTTAGTGCTTTTTTGCACCCAGCTTACTCACCAAAAAGAAGTTTTCAAATGGGAAAAGAAAGGCAATTATCATTAAGAAGGCACTAAAATTTAAGAGTTTTCAAATAATTGCTAATTTAAATGAGAAGAATTACATCCCATGTGCCTCCCCCGAAAAGAAAATGAAAATAAAAAATGTTTCAGCGCCGGGCGCGGTGGCTCAAGCCTGTAATCCCAGCACTTTGGGAGGTCGAGGCGGGTGGATCACGAGGTCAAGAGATCGAGCCCACCCTGGTCAACATGGTGAAACCCCGTCTCTACTAAAGGTGCAAAAAATTAGCTGGGCATGGTGGCACGTGCCTGTAATCCCAGCTACTCCAGAGGCTGAGGCAGGAGAATTGCCTGAACCCAGGAGGCGGAGGTTGCGGTGAGCCGAGATCGCGCCATTGCACTCCAGCCTGGGTAACAAGAGCGAAACTCCGTCTCAAAAAAAAAAAAAAAATGTTTCAGATGTAATCAGAGAACCATAGTCAGTGACATTTAAAAAATGAGGGAGAAAGACTAAGGATAGATCAAAGCCCCTGAGACTAAGATATAATCCAAAGGCTAAGGGTATTTCAAAGGGAAGGAACAGATTGGGAGAGGAAAAATTGGAATCCAGAAATTTCATGTTGTTTCTAGAAAAATTCTAAAATAGGACGTTAAAATATGACTCAAAATTATAGAAAGCTAGAAAGAATTAAGCTCATAGTTTTCTAGATTTTTTTTAAATGGTGGATAAAAGAGAAAAATTGACTTGCCTGTATGATCAAATTAAGCATCATGGGGAAATCCAAATAATCACCCAGTTTACATCCTGATGCCTTCTTAGAACACTTAAAAAAATAACGATCACTAGAAAGAACTGGGTTCAGAAGGAGAACAACAGAATCCACAAAGTCACAGCAATCTCCTTTAATAAGCAATTAAACAGGGAAACACCATAGAGTCAGTGTATCAACATTCTAGCAAAGCATTTCATGCAGCATCGGGTAATATCCTTGCAGACAAGAAGGGAAAATGCCTCTGGGTGCTGGTAACAGCCAGGAGGATTTAGAACAGTTGGATGGTTTAACAGTCATACCAAACTTGTGGGTAGATACCACCTGCTGTGTGCAGCAAGGCTCTCATTGAAACATCTGTATCACGACTGGGGGTAGAGATGGCAAGAGTCTGTTGTCAATCTATAAGTTATAATACTAAAAGAAATTTTGAAAAATTGATGTAGAATTCAATCACCACCATTATAAATTGTATATATATTGGTGTATGTGTGCATATGTGTGTATAGATACATATATATGTGTACATATATATCTATAGATACATATATATGTGTACGTATATATGTATAGACACATGTATGCATGTATACATATATGTAAATATATATACACATATATGTAAATAACACCTAGAGGTGTTATTTTCCTGTATTTGTCTCCTTCCTGTTATTGTCTGTTTGTGACTCCTTTAGATTCCGAATCTCCTTAATAAGCTGCTGGGTCTAAAATTGGCCCTTTGCCCTGAGTGGGGTTTCCTCAGCCTAAAGGTATATACACACACATATATACACATATATGTATATATGTATATAGGATGGAGGAAGCTGGCTTATAATGGTTCAGATGAAAACAAATTTTAAAATAAACAATAGCAAATAAGTCTTGCTTGACCACAAATTTAATATAAGCCACCAGGGCAGTATGGATACTGAAAAAAGCAAACAGTCTTAATCCGTATCAACAGATAGTATCATTGTCCCCACACACTTTGGTGTAGGGGCCTCAGTGACTCCATCCAGAGGATTATGTTTCCTTCCCAGGCCTGAGTTACCCAAAGAACCTCCACAAACCAAGTCAGCCCAGAAAAGGGTGACCAGAAGAGTGAAAGCCGGAAACTGGAGAAGAGGAGCATATCTGATATGCTTAACTGGAGAAGAGAAAAACCTAGGTGTCCTAGGATGGTTGGTTGCCTTCAAATATTTGGAATAAGTAATCAGAATGGGAGGGAAGTCTTGTTGTATATGAAAGGAAAGAACTCTGGGGCCAGGTGCAGTAATCTCAGCATTTGGGAGGCTGAGGTTGGTGGATTGTCTGAAGTCGGGAGTTCGAGACCAGCCTGGACAGCATGGTGAAACCCTGTCTCTACTAAAAATACAAAAATTAGCCAAGTATGGTGGCAGGCACCTGTAATCCCAGCTACTTGGGAGGCTAAGGCAGGAGAATCACTTCAACCCAGGAGGCAGAGATTGCAGTCAGCCAAGACCACACCATTGCATTCCAGCCTGGGCAACAGAGTGAGACTCCATCTCAAAACAAAACAAAACAAAACAAAAAAGACTCTGGCTGCATAATAGAAGAAGCCAGATTCATCTTCACATCAAGAACTTTTTTTTACCAACCTTCCTGGCCAGCCAAGGGATGGCTGACTCACCTTATATGTCAACAATGGGTGCTCCAGCACCACAAGGGCTCGGTAGCAGTTGGGTGACCATCGGTTAGGAACCCCTGGGAGACATTCCTCCAGCTGGAGTCAGAGGATGGATCAGATGCTTCCTAAGAGCCTTTTCCAAAGTTAGAGTTGGGTTTTGTTTCCAAGACTTGTGACCATGGAGGTTTTTAGAATGTTTTTCTCTCACAGCTCAAATAGCACCTGTTTGGGTCATTTTCAAAATAGCCTAATCTTCTTCTGATGATTTTTATTCATAAAATTCTCTTCCACAAATTAGAACTAACATCCTTTCCCAATTCCACAATGCCTCATCCACTAATCCACTGTCTCTTTCTAAGATATTGAGATAACTGTAAACTTGGCCAGAGAGCCAGCTTCAGGTGTTATTTTCCTATATTTGTCTCCTTCCTGTTATTGTCTGTTTGTGACTCCTTTAGATTCTGAATCTCCTTAATAAGCTGCCGGGTCTAAAATTGGCCCTTTGCCCAGAGTGGGGTTTCCCCAGCCTAGAGGTATGAAAAGACACTTTACATTCTGTGGCACTGGGGAAGTCCCAAGGCCTCCACAAAGCTAAAATATTTTATTTTAAATATTAAATAGAAAAGTAGCTTAATTAGTGGGTGTAGAGAAGAGGGGGATTTTCAGTTGTGAAATAGTGACTAGATTTTCAATTGTGAAACAGTGACTATTTCAACAATAAAAGATCATGTTTCATCCTTGACTCACACAATCACACCTGTTTGGTCAATTTGCTCTTTTACCAACTCTCCAATATTCTGGCAGCACCATAGGAAGAAGCTGTTCATCCTGCATAGCACAGAAATACCCCATCTCCACAAAAAAAAAGAATAAAAATTAGCCAGGTGTGGTGGTGTGTGACTGTAATCCCAGAAACTTGGGAGGCTGAGGCAGGAGGATGGCTTGAGCCCAGGAGGCTGAGGCTGCAGTGAGCTATGATCATGCCACTGTACTCCAGCCAGGGCTACATAGTGAGACTCCATCTCTAAAAAAATAAAATTAAACAAACAAATGAATAAATAAGTAAAAGAAGCTGATCTGGAGGTACCAGAGTTACAACTAGATAACACATTATCATCTGAACCAAGCAGAAAATTTATATTTACTTTACAAAAATATTGAGAAAATCTTATTTGTAGTCAATGTCTAAATGTTTCCCACATACCAAATGCCTTAGACAAAGTGTTTTTTTGAGACAGAGTCTTACTCTGTCACCAGGCTGGAGTACAGTGACACGATCTCAGCTCACTGCAACCTCAGCCTCCAAGGTTCAAGTGATTCCCCTGCCTCAGCATTCCAAGTAGCTGGAATTACAGGCACTCATTGCCACGCCCAGCTGATTTTTGTATTTTCAGTAGAGAGGGGGTTTTGCCATGTTGGCCATGATGGTCTGGATCTCCTGACCTTGTAATCCGCCCACCTTGGCCTCCCAAAGTGCTGGGATTACAGATGTGAGCCACCGCGCCCAGCATAGACAAAGTTCTGAATAACTTTCATCCATTAACATCTCACTGGAAAATGCTAGGAAATTTGGGAGCAAATTTGTTCACCTTTTATGAGTTAAAAATGGGATCCCTCAAGTCATCTGGACTCTTTAAAAAAATCTTCATAGCCTCCTTTAATAGAAGTGGGGGAGAAAAAGCTGGGAGAGTGTATGTCTACTCAAGGCTATCATTACTAAGTCCAAGTGCGTGGTGATGACGGAAGAGAAAGAGCTTGCACGGGTCTACTCATCTATTAACTCTCTGGCACAAAGATCTAGAACAGGCGTTCCCAAACTTTTTACACAGGGGGCCAGTTCACTGTTCCTCAGACCGTTGGAGGGCCGCCACATACTGTGCTCCTCTCACTGACCACCAATGAAAGAGGTGCCCCTCCTGAAGTGTGGTGGGGGGCCAGATAAATGCGGGCCGTAGTTTGGGGACGCCTGATCTACAGGCAGGTCACAGTGCTTAAAGACTAACAAAGTAAAGTTAAAGGAATTGGCAATGAGGAGATGGAGGAGGCAGGAGGTGAAAGACATTAACCCTAAGCATCTGGATTCATTACCTGGAAACTGAACTTTAAATTCCAGGTGAGGAGAAAGGAATGGGGCCCATACAGGTTAACCCTCAAAGGGCCCATAGCTTCCTCTTTGCTGTCCCATCCCCAGATTTGGAGCATGTCTGTAAATTGAGCCTACTGATACAACAATCTTGTCTGTGAGGGACCTTTTTGGTTCTTCCTAGGTTACACCAGCAAGAAAGGACGGAGGGTTTTTTGAGGATGATCCACTGAGATGCTAATTAGCAAAATAACACCACCAGGAGATGGGTTAACAGAGGATAGAAGGTGTGAGTCATCAATAAAAGTAAAAATTTATCTTTAGTATACATTAAGAAGTATACTTCAAAACTAGTTTTTTAAGGCTACCAAGATTATTCCTGCCTGAGAGCCTCTGCCAGGAATGTTCTACCCAGACCTTACCACTGCTGACTCCTTCTTGCCCTTCAGGTTTGACTCAAGTGCTACAATCACAGAGAGGATTTCTTTAATGTTCCAGACTAAAGCAGCCACCCAGTGCTACTCTACTATCCAGTTTATCATCAGGTCACTCTGTTATTTTCCTTCCAGCTTTTTGCAAGATAATTATCTTGCTCCCTTGTTTCTTTTCTATTGTCTGCCCCTCCTTCTAGAATTTGAATTCCATGCAGACAGGAATCTTGCCTGTGTTTTTGCTGCTATATTCCTCACCAGTAGGTACCATGTAATGCATGGAATGAGTGTTTAATACACATTTGTTGAGTAAATGAATGACCAAATCAATGTTGGAAACTTCTCAGTTCCTAATAGCTCATAACTAATTAATTTTCTGGTTTTTAATTGAATATCTAACAGATTTTCTTGTGGGGAGAACTTCATTCCCCAATAATACCAGGCAAATGGAGCACGTATATGGGAGACCATATTGCCATTGAGATTTAAGCAATTTAAAAATAAAATTTTCCCCTAAGCACATGCTTAGGGGAATCTATTAAAGAAGACTAATGATTATGAATCACAACTGTAAAATAAAACTGTCCATCACTTACTGTTTCTGATCTCTACACCACTACTCATCTGTCTCCTGACCCTTAGGGAGCTGCTATATGCAAATATCACCTCTTTATTTCAAAAGTAACGTTTTAAAACGTTACCAGTTTTAAAACGTTGCTTTTCACTGAGCATCTTTTTCACTCAGCTTCATTGTGTGAAATTATTTCTCTTTTATGGCTGCTCCAGAAATCTAAACAGAGTCCCACCAGAAGACTGGTGCTATATAAAAGTAACACTCCTACTGGTGGTTGGCAAGATGGCTGAGCAGCAGCAGCTCCGGTCTGCAGCTTCCAGCGAGATCAGTGCAGAAGGTAGGTGATTTCTGCATTTCCAACTGAGGTACCAGGCTCATCTCACTGGGACTGGTTAAACAGTGGGTGCAGCCCATGGAGGGTGAGCCAAAGCAGGGTGGGGTGTCACTTCACCTGGGAAGTGCAAAGGGTCAGGAAACTCCCTCTCCTAGTCCAGGGAAGTCTTGAGGGACTGTGCCATGAGGAACAGTCCATTCTGGCCCACATACTATGCTTTTCCCATGGTCTTCACAACCCTCAGACCAGGAGATTGCCTCAGGTACCTACACCACCAAGGCCCTGGGTTTCAAGCACAGAACTGGGCAGCCACTTGGGGAGACACTGAGCTAGCTGCAGGAATTTTTTTTCATACCCCAGTGGTGCCTGGACCGCCAGTGAGACAGAACCATTCACTCTCCTGGAAAGGGGGCTCAAGCCAGGGAGCCAAGTGGTCTAGCTCAGTGGATCCCACCCTCAAGGAGCCCAGCAAGCTAAGATCTACTGGCTTGCAATTCTTGCTGCCAGCACAACAGTCTGAAGTCGATCTGGGATGCTCAAGCTTGGTGTGGGGAGAAGCGTCCGCCATTACTGAGGCTTGAGTAGGTGGTTTTCCCCTCTGTGTAAACAAAGAAGCTGGGAAGTTTAAACTTTGTGGAGCCCACCACAGCTCAGCAAAGCTGCTGTAGCCAAATTGCCTCTCTAGATTCCTCCTCTCTGGGCAGGGCATCTCTGAAAGAAAGGCAGCAGCCCCAGTCAGGGACTTATAGATAAAACTTCTACCTCTCTAGGACAGAGCACCTGGGGGAAGGGGTGGCTATCGGTGCAGCTTCAGCAGACTTGAACGTTCCAAGGATCACAACTCCTTGCCAGCAAGGGAATAAAACTGGATGGAGAATGAGTTAGGAATTGACAGAAGAAGGTTTCAGAAGGTGGGTAATCACAAAATCCTCTGAGCTAAAGGCACTGTTCTAACCCAATGCAAGGAAGCTAAGAATCTTGAAAAAAAGGTTAGAGGAATTGCTAACTAGAACAACTAGTTTAGAGAAGAACATAAATGACCTGATGGAGCTGAAAAACATAGCACAGAAACTGTGAAGCATAAACAGTTATCTATACCCAAACTGATCAAATGGAAGAAAGGATATCAGAGATTGAAGATCAACTTAATGAAATAAAGCATGAAGACAAGATTAGAGAAAAAAGAATGAAAAATAATGAACAAACTCTCCAAGAAATATGGGGCTATGGGAAAAGACCAAACCGATGTTTGATTAGTGTACCTGAAAGTGATGGGGACAATGGAACCAAGTTGGAAAACACTCTTCAGGATATTATCCAGGAGAACTTCCCCAACCTACATTCGAATTCAGAAATACAGAGAATACCACAAAGATACTCCTCAAGAAAAGCAACCCCAAGGCACATAATTGTCAGACTAACCAAGGTTGAAATGAAAGAAAATATGTCAGAGGCAGCCAGAGAGAAAGGTCGGGTTACCCACAAAGGAAAGACCATCACACTCACAGCAGATCTCTCAGCAGAAATCGTACAAGCCAGAAGAGAGTGGGGGCCAATATTCAACATTCTTAAAGAAAAGAATTTTCAACCCAGAATTTCATATTCAGTCAAACTAAGCTTTATAAGCAAAGGAGAAATGAAATCCTTTACAGAGAACCAAATGCTGAGAGACTTTGTTACCAATATATAAGAGTTCCTGAAGGAAGCACTAAATATGGAAAGGAAAAACCAGTACCAGCCACTGCAAAAATATACCAAATTGTAAAGACCATTGACACTGAAGAAACTGCATCAACAAATGGGCAAAATAACCAGCTAGAATCATAATGACAGGATCAAATTCATACAAAACAATATTAACCTTAAATATAAATGGGCTAAATGCCCCCACAAAAAGACACCAACTGGCAAATTAGAAAAGGAGTCAAGGTCCATCAGTGTGCTGTATTCAGGAAACCCATCTCATATGCAAAGACACACATAGGCTCAAAATAAAGGGACAGAGAAAGATTTACCAAGAAGATGGAAAGAAAAAAAAAGCAGCAGAGATTGCAGCCCTAGTCTTTGATAAAACAGATTTTAAACCAACAAAGATCAAAAAAGACAAAGAAGGTCATTACATAATGGTAAAGGGATCAATGCAACAAGAAGAGCAAACTATCCTAAATATATATGCACACAATACAGGAGCACCCAGATTCATAACACAAGGTCTTAGAGACCTACAAAGAGACTTACATTCCCACGCAATAAGAGTGGGATACTTTAACATCCCATTGTCAATTTTAGACAGATCAATAAGACAGAAAATTAACAAGGATATTCAGGACTTGAACTCAGCTCTGGACCAAGTGGACCTAATAGACATCTACAGAACTCTCCAACCCAAATCAACAGAATATACATTCTTCTCAGCACCACATCATACTTATTCTAAAATTGACCATATAGTTGGAAGTAAAACACTCCTCAGCAAATGCAAAAGAATGGAAATCATAACAAACAGTCTCTCAGACCACAGTGTAATCAAATTAGAACTCAGGATTAAAAATTCATTCAAAACTGCACAACTACATGGAAACTGAACAACCTGCACCTGAATAACTACTGGGTAAATAATGAAATGAAAGTAGAAATAACTAAGTTCTTTGAAACCAATGAGAACAAAGACACAACATACCAGAATCTATGGGACACAGTTAAAGCACTATTTAGAGGGAAATGTATAGCACTAAATGCCCACAGGAGAACACAAGAAAGATCTAAAATTGACATCCTAACATCACAACTAAAAGAACTGGAGAAGCAATAGCAAACAAATTCAAAAGCTAGCAGAAGGCAAGAAATAACTAAGATCAGAGCAGAACTAAAGAAGATAGAGACACAAATAACCCCTCAAAAAAATCAATGAATCCAGGAGCTGGTTTGTTTTTTTTTTTAATTAAAAAATTAGATAAGACTGCTAGACAGACTAATAAAGAAGAAAAAGAGAAGAATCAAATAGACACAATAAAAAATGATAAAGGGAGTATCACCACTGATCCCACTACCATCAGAGAATACTATAAGTCTCTCTACGCAAATAAACTAGAAAATCTAGAAAAAATTCATAAATTCCTGGACATGTACACCCTCCCAAAAGTAAACCAGGAAGAAGTTGAATCCCTGAATAGACCAATAACAAGTTTTAAAACTGAGGCAGTAATAAATAGCCTACCAACCAAAACAAAAGTCCAGGACTAGATGGATTCCCAGCCAAATTCTACCAGAGGTACAAAGAAGAGTTGGTACCATTCCTTCTGAAACTCTTCCAAACAATAGAAAAAGAGGGAATACTCCCTAACTCATTTTATGAGGTCAGCATCATCTTGATACCAAAACCTGGCAGAGACACAACAAAAAAAGAAAATTTCAGGTCAATATTCCTGAAGAACATCAATGTGAAAATCCTCAATAAAATACTGGCAAACTGAATCAGCAGAACATCAAAAAGCTTATCCATTATGATCAAGTCAGCTTCATCCCTGGGATGCAAGGCTGGTTCAACATAACAAATCAATAAACATAATCTATTGCATAAACAGAACCAACGACAAAAACCACATGATTATCTCAATAGATACAGAAAAGGCCTTTGATAAAATTCAACACCCCTTCATGCTAAAAACTCTTAATCAACTAGGTATTGATGGAACGTATCGCAAAACAATAAGAGCTATTTATGACAAATCCACAGCCAATAACATACTGACAGGCAAAAGATGGAGGCATTCTCTTTGAAAACCGGCACAAGACAAGGATGCCCTCTCTCACCACTCCTAGTCAACATATTATTGGAACTTCTGGCCAGGGCAATCAGGCAAGAGAAAGAAATGAAGCATATTAAAATAGGAAGAGAGAAAGTCAAATTGTCTCAGTTTGCAGATGACATGATTGTATATTTAGAAAACCCCATCGTCTCAGTCCAAAATGTCCTTAAGCTGATAAGCAACTTCAGCAAAATCTCAGGATACGAAATCAATGTGCAAAAATCACATGCATTCCTATACATCAATAATAGACAAACAGCCAAATCATGAGTCAACCCCCATTCACAATTTCTACAGAGAATAAAATACCTAGGAATACAACTTACAAGGGATGTGATGGACCTCTTCAAGGAGAACTATAAACCACTGCTCAGGGAAATAAGAGAGGACACAAACAAATGAAAAAACGTTCCATGCTCATGGATAGGAAGAATTAGTATTGTAAAAATGGCCATAGTGCCCAAAGTAATTTATAGATTCAATGCTATACCCATCAAGCTACCATTGACTTTCTTCACAGAATTAGAAAAACTACTTTAAATTTCATATGGAACCAAAAAGGAGCTGGTATAGCCAAGGCAATCCTGAGCAAAAAGAACAAAGCTGGAGGCATCATGCTACCTAACTTCAAACTATACAACAAAACTACAGTAACCCAAACAGCATGGTACTGGTACCAAAACAGATATATAGACCAATGGAACAGAACAGAGAATTCAGAAATAATGCCACACGTCTACAATCATCTGATCTTTGACAAACCTGACATAAACAAGCAATGGGGAAAGGATTGCCTATTTACTAAATGGTATTGGAAAAACTGACTAGTCGCATGCAGAAAACTGAAACTGGACCTTACACCTTACAGAAAAATTAACTCAAGATGGAATAAAGACTTAAATGTAAAACCCAAAACCATAAAAACCCTTGAAGGAAACCTAGACAATACCATTCAGGACATAGACATGGGCCAAGACTTCATGACAAAAATGCCAAAAGCAACGACAGAAAAGTCAAAATTGACAAGTGGGATCTAATTAAACTAAAGAGCTTCTGCATAGCAAAAGAAACTATTGTCAGAGTGAACAGGAAACCTACAGAATGGGAGAAAAATTTTGCAATCTATCCATCTGACAAAGGGTTACTATTCAGAATCTACAAGAAACTTAAACAAGTTTACAAGAAAAAAAAAACAACACCATCAAAAAGTGGGCAAAGGATATGAACTGACATTTCTCAAAAGAAGACATTTATGTGGCCAACAAACATGAAAAAAGCTCATTATCACTGGTCATTAGAGAAATGTAAATCAAAACCACATTGAGATACCATCTCATGCCAGTTAGAATAGCGATCATTAAAGGGTCAGGAAACCGCAGATGCTGGAGGCAATGTGGAGAAATAGGAATGCTTTTACCCTGTTGATGGCAGTGTAAATTAGTTCAACCATTGTGAAAGACAGTGTGGCAATTTCTCAAGGATCTAGAACCAAAAATACCATTTGACACAGCAATCCCATTACTGAGTATATACCCAAAGGATTATAAATAAGTCTACTATAAAAACACATGCACACGTATGTTTATTGCAGTACTATTCACAGCAGCAAATACTTCAATCAGCCTAAATGCCCATCAGTGATAGACTGGATGAAGAAACTGTGGCACATATACACCATGGAATACTATGCAGCCATAAAAATGATGAGTTCATGAACTTCGCAGGGGCATGGATGAAGCTGGAAACCATCATTCTCAGCAAACTAACACAGGAACAGAAAACCAAACACTGCATGTTCTCACTCGTAAGTGGGAGTTAAACAATGAGAACACAGGGACACAGGGAGGAGAACAACACACACTGGGGCCTGTCGAGGGGTGGGGGTTAGGGGAGGGATAGCTTTAGGAAAAATACCTAATGTAGATGATGGGTTCAAGGGTGCAGCAAACCACCATGCCATGTGTATACCTATGTAACAAACCTTCACATTTTGCACATGTATCCCAGAACCTGAAGTATAATAATAATAAAGTATTACTTCCACCAACAGTATCCTTTGCTATACCAAGACAATTTTAACATGCTCAAATAGTCACCTGCTAAAATATGAACATTCCACAACTAGTAAAATCCACAAAAATTTCAAAAAGATTTTTTTCTCTGCAGACAAAATAAACATTGCAGCATGAAGTGTACTTTGTGAATTGAATAATTAGATGCCGGATACCAAAGGGCCGAGATAAAAATAGCAGTATCCACCAGGCTTCCTACATTCTTTATGATAGACTAAGCTAGGCAGCCTGTACGGGACGGCACTTACATGAAAAATTTGTTGCCACTAATCCTGTTTGTGTAGGCAGAAAATTCTCTTTGATTTAGCTTTAGAGTGAGAAAACTCCCCCATCACCTAAAGTCCACTTTGTGCACTTAAAAATAAAACTCATCAAATAGGGATTTGCTGCATGACCCTGACCTGTACGCAGCTGCAGGCTTCTCCAGGCAGGAGAACAAATGTCTGCATGGGAAGAGAATGAACACTGCTGGCTGGATCAGGGAAGAGTCAATGCTCATGTGGAAAAGCTCAGCAGAAATGCCTGAAGGTTGGAAATAATTCTGTAAAGTAAATCACACCATAGGCCTCTGTGGGCTACACAAATGCACCTGCAGCCAAACAGAACACCACCGTGTGGCTCCTCCGTCCGTGCGCAGGTCAGGAAATACAGGCGGGGCCTTCACTTTTGTCCTGTCTCCTTCCCACCAATGTGCTCCCAATACTTGTGTAGGGACTTGGCTCAAGCTGCGCATCCTCAGAGAAGCTTTTTCTAAGCATCTTGCCTAGAGTGGACTTTGGTGTATTTAGTGAGCCCAGGCTTGTCTTTGTTAATAGTTAACAGGGGCTCCACAAATCCCCTTATCCTGCTTCTTGCTTCGCTCCAGCCCTGGTGTGTCCTGTCTGGAGGGAGATTCTCATCTCCCACCAGCAGGGAGGCACATCTGTTATTTCCACAGTGTAGTAAAATACTCCTATCAAACAGCTAGGTAGTAAAAGCTGATGAATGACTTAGCAAATTACCTTCTCATAGGATTCATTCCTGAAAAAACAAGGTCTCCTTGCATGAGAAGTGGATCTTGGGGAACACTGAAATGGGATGGCAGCGAGAAAAAGGATTAAACACAGTAAGTTAGCGAGAAAGAGGGAAGGACAACTGGCCTTCCCCGGAGAGAGCTCAAGGAGGACCTCTGGACTGAATGCAGCACTTCAGGGTCACGCAGAGGAGAGGAGGCACCAAGGTAATCCGGGAAGGAGCAAAGAGCAGCGGTCTGGAGAGAATGGTGCCACGGAAAGCACAGCCAGCAAGAGGTTTCCGGAAGAAACGTGCCAAATGCTGAGCAGAGAGGGAGGCAAAGTGAGCATCTCTGGGTGTGTGTGAGGGGAGCACTGAGTTAGAAGGAAAGTAAGATGGGGGAACGGACCACAGCTGCAGTACAACCAAGGCTATTTGCTGACACCGAAGGAGAACCGTCAGGACTGTCAGGCAAATTTCCCCCCACTGCATTTTTGCCCCAAATGCCGCCCCAAAGTGGTATCTTCCCAAACCACACCCAGCTCTGACGCAGGACGGCTGACACCTGAGTTTAGTGGTGATTAATATGCTCATTTCCATGGTGATGCTTTCTGGTTCTTCACCTAACTCTCCTTTAAGGGTAGAATAAGGACTAGTTAGATAATTCCCTCACATTACAAAGTCTCCCAGGTAATCCAAGTTGTCACAGCTGCACTCAATTCTCCCATCCACTGCTGGCCATTCTGGGAGCAGCCTTCCCCAGTCACCTAGGAGGGACCCAGGATAGAGCCTGGCTTCTCTAGGTGATCCCAAGGTACCAGCAGATGTGAGAGGGAGGCAGCCTCCTTCCAGGACCTTTTCCCTGCTTCTAGTAAGGCCTGACCCCTAGGCAGTCATGGGGCAAGAGTGCTTTCTGCTTAGACAGTCTGCGACGACAGCCAGGAGCAGAGCATTTTGAGGGGTGCCCCTCACCAGGTAGGGGAGCAATGGGGAGGTGCTGGTGCCATCGCCAATCACAAATTCTCAGGTTGGTGTATTTCTTTGACAGTTTGTTTTAATGCTTTGTACCTGATGCTCAGATATCTAAAATAAGACAGCTTTTCTCTCCTCATTTTTTACTAGAAGGTGAAAAGAGGAAAGCAGTCAGGATCCATTCTTTTCAGCACTTGGGCAGAGCACACACTAAAGCATCTCCACGTCAGATTCTCTTTCCTCCTCCACAGTGCTGTTCGCATTTCTCCAAAACATTCCCCAACTATCATCCCTTCTAGGAATGTACCCCAGAATATGTCCTTCAAGAGGACAAAAGGCATAAGCCCCACAACCACTAGCATGTGTTAACATACTCATGATATCATCCGGGTTCTGTCAAAAATACGTTAACTAGATGTAGTCTTCATCATCAGGAAATGTATAAGCCAACACAGGAATATCGTGTTCAAGGTGTGCTCACCCCCTGCCTCTGTGGTCCCTGCTCCTAGTGGTGAGGAAATGGCCCAGGTGTCTCTGTCTTGGCTTCCCACACTCAGGCTGTGCTCCTGGGCTTTTGCTGTTTCACCTTTACTGGTTTGGTGACCATATTCTTCAACCCCAGAAAGACACATATTCATAGATCCCTATACTTTTTGTTGTTGTTGAGACAGGGTCCCACCATATCGCCTAGGCTGCAATAAAGTGGCACGATCATAGCTCACTGCAACCTCAAATTCCTGACCTCAAGCAATCCTCCCACCTCAGCTTCCCAAAGTGCTGAAATTATAGGCATAAACCACCACACCCAGTGATCCTTATACTTTAAGAAGAAAATAGGTGAAAGCAAGTTATTAAAAGGTGAACACTTTGTTGGCCGTCTGCATTAGTATACTATCGTGACTATTAGTAATAATAAAATACTATCTCTATGTGAAAGCTTATAGGAAAATCTGAGTTGAGAAAGGAAAGGTAAAAACAAAATGCTAGACTGGGGAAGTTATGCCAAAAGGGACAAGTGTGAAGTCTGTGTCAAGTATAATATCATAACCACTGCTTACATAATACACACAAGTCAAACTACAAAAGAGGAGTCAGTCCAGTTTGAGACAAGGTACCTTTAAAAAATGTGAGGTAAATGCACAATGTTAAACTGCAGAATATTAAACTTCTCAACCTGAAGGTAAGAACTGGTAAAACAAACAAGAAAGAATATTTCACTTTATTAACACTAGGCAGGGCACGGTGGCTCACACCTATAATCCCAGCACTCTGCTTGAGCTCAGGAGTTTGAGATCAGCCTGGGCAATATGGCAAAACCCCTGTCTCTACAAATAATACAAAAATTAGCCAGGTGTGATGGCATATGCCCAGAGTCCCAGCTACTCGAGAGGCTGAGGCAGGAGGATGGCCCAAGCCCAGGAGGTAGAGCTTGCAGTGAGCTGAGATCACACCACTGCACTCCAGCCTGTGTGACTGAGTGGGATCCTGTTTCAGAAAAAAAAAAAAAGAAAGAAAATTCGTTTTACTTTTATGTTCAGTTGGACTTTTTGAAAACAGGCTATATTAACTACCAGAAAGTACAAGATCAGTAACTAGTCGAAGAGTCCACAACTTTATATAGTTAAGTGCCAAAATATTTACATAAATTAATCAGGTTCTGCATGGGCCCCTGCAAAGGAGATGCCTGTTGTCTAATGCAGCTGTGATCAGTGGTGTATTTTGGCTCCTTCACTTTAGGAAGAAATTAAGAAATGAAGAAGCAAGTGACATTAGATGGGAAAAAAAATAAACAGAAACTATTCTTAGAGTTTGGTCACGGCCTCAGGGCCATGATACAGTAATTCCCTAAGAAAAGGCAATGAGAAAAAAACCAGCACGAATAACTGAAATCCCATAGCCTAAATGGAAGCCTAGTGTGGGAAATTACTAACAGATTTATGAAAATACTCTGGAACCCACTTCAGTACACCAGCTATCAGATTTCCATGTCTCTCCTATGTTTCAGAAAGTTCCTTTTTATGGAGCACTATTTCAGTGATCGGAAAGGTGGCTTTTTAAAATTGAATATCTACTATCTACCTAGGGAGGGTTATAAACTGCACAAGCAGGGCCATTTCCTATAGTACCTAGCGAGTGGTGCTGTAAGGACCAGGAAACCATCTTCTAGGTCCAAAGTTGCCAGAAGCTAATGTGTTAGGCAACAAGGGAGGAAAAGCAGGCTCTGCAGCCCTCAGACTTCCCCATCAGCACAGATGATAGGCTTAGATGCCCATCCTCTGTTAGACTTTTGTATTTGATTTACAGTAACTACTGAAAATTAACTTGGGACACCCAACATGAAGTGGCAAAGAAAGTACATTAGACATCAACTACTACACCATCTACATAGTCTTCTCTGCCTTTTTAAAAAATAGAATTTATTTTAGAGCAGTTTTAGGCTCACAGAAAACCGAGTAGAAGGTAGAGATATTTACCATATATCTCCAGCCCCCACACATGCATAGCATCATCAACATCCCCACCAGATTGGTATTTTTCTACAATTGATGGACCTATATTGACATATCGCTATCACCCAGAGTCCATAGTTTATATCAGCATTCATTCTTGGTGGTGTACATTCTATGAATTTGGACAAATGTTTAATGATATGTATCCACCGTTATAGTATCATAGGGAGTAGTTTCACTGCCCTAAGAACCCTCTGTGCTCCACCTATTCATCCCTCTCTCTGCTAGTCCCTAAAAACCACTGATCTTTTCACTGTCTCCATAGTTCTGCCTTTTCTGGAATGTCATATGCTTGGAATCATACAGTATGCAGCCTTTTTAGATTGGGTTCTTTCATTTAGTAACATGCATTAAGTTTCCTCTATGTCTTTTCACGGCTTGGTAGCTCATTCCTTTTTAGAACTGATTAATATTCCATTATCTGGAGTACCACCATTTATTTATCCTTTCACCTATTGAAGAATATCTTGGTTACCTTTTCATTACTTTAAAAAAAATAGTATTTAAAGATACAGTGAGGAGTAGGAAAAGAAACAAACACAAACATGGCAAGAGCAACTCAGGCTACCTATCAAAAACTACAAAGAATCTCTTTAGTGCCTTCTACTTTCATCATTCCTTTTCCCAAGATGATTGCTTCACATTCATCTAACAGCTCTTAATATGCAAGGTAATTTTCTCCTGGATTCACTTCCTGAAGGACCTTGTCATAAGTAGAACAGTATTATAGGTATATATTAATAATCTATATATAGTTTTATATTAATAACATGTTAGCTTTTAAAACTAAAGTTTCAATTTTTGTGTAAAGAAATTCTCCTCTCAGAAATGTTTGCATTTTAACAGAAAGAACAAATTTCTAAGACTAGAAATTTCCAACACAATAGCAGGCTGTTTGCGAAAATCAAGTGGTATCTGGAAACAACAGTGTTTTTTCCTGTATCCCTCAAATTACTCCAAACTGGGATTCACCAAGGCTCTCATTGATTTATCTCTATTAAGACTTCACCTACTGCCTGGGCACAGTGGCTCATGCTTATAATACCAGCACTTTGAGAGGCCAAGGTGGATCCCCTGAGCCCAGCAACTTGCAACCAGCCCAGCCTGGGCAACATGGTAAAACCCTGTATCTACAAAAAAAAAAGAAAGAAAGAAAGAAAGAAAAGAAAAATTAGCCAGGAGTGGTGGCGCATGCCTGTAGACCCAGCTGCTCTAAGAGACTGAGGTGGGGGGAATCTCTTGATCCCAGGAGGCAGAGATTGCAGTGAGTGGTGATCTTGCCATTGCATTTCTGCCTGGGCAACAGACTTAAAAACGCTGACTTAGAAAAACAAACAAACAAACAAACTTACTAAAGTTAAGAATTTGGATGTAGGCATGCAAATTCAACACACTTTGTTTAATATTGAAATGCTTTTAAAGGAAGAAGTTGCCAAGATCTTATGCTTTATAACTGATTCTCAACCACGGGTGATTTTGCCCCATAGCCTGAGGACATTGGGGAACAGATGGATGTATTTATGGTTATCACAACAGGTTGGGGTATGGGAGTTAGTGCTACTGTCATCTAGTAGGTAGAGGACAAGGATATTGCCAAACACCCTACAATGCACAGGTCAGCCCCCCACTACAAAGAATTAGCTAACCCAAAATGTCAATATTACCGAAGTTGAGACACTCTGCTCTGTGTGAGCTAACTGCAATAAAGTTGATATCTGGATGACATAAACATCAATGCCAGTGAAATTAGTGCCCAGCTTAAGAGTAAAAATGACCATAATTTATAAATATCTGTACTGTTTTCTTAATATTTTTGGGATATCTTATCCCTGGCTTTGATTTATTGAAATTACCTTTTCAAAACACTCAATTAAATAAAATGAAGAGGCTTTACATACTGTATAGTTCATGTGAGTTTTTCTATTTTGGAAATGGAAGTTGTGATTAAAATTGGCATTTCTGAAACTCTAATTGCTAGTTATTGCATTGCTAGGGGGAAAAAAAGAAAAATATTTCTAAAACCAGCCAGATGGGAAGTTTCAAGATAAGAAATTATAAGCCAGTGTTCATATTCCAATCAGAAGAAACATTCTGTTTATTCAATTTTAAATTTTGCTTAAACAGTAAGCAATACATTTCTTTAATGAATTCCTAAATAGCTATTAATTGGCTGACTAATTTTCTAATACTGGGTTTAATCTCCCAAACCTTATTAGATCATTAATAAGTAGAACAGAGTTTGTATTTTAAAAAAACTCTGTGTAGTAAGGTCTTTATAAATTTTAATGGGATTAGACTGGTTTCTGATACTGTAGGTGATAGCTCTTTGTAGGTGTATAAACTGCCATTAGAATCTTAAAATGTCCATTTTCCAAAACTCATTATGTTACCAGCAGTGAATTCATGCAAGTCTGCAGCAAAACTTGATACCTGAACTCCTCAGAGGAAATAATTTGGTTGAGGAGCAGACATAGTTTGAAGGCAGAGGGAAAGACCAAGGTAACTTTTAGAGCAGGAGTGAAAGTTTATTTTTTAAAAATTGACAGTAGAAACAGAAAGAAGTAAAGTACACTTGGAAGTGGGCCAAGCAAGTGACTTGAGAGACCCAAGTGCCCCATCTGGCCCTTGATCTGGAATTTTATACATTGGCATGGTTCGGGGTTTTGGTTTCTTCTTGCCTGAGAAGAAAGGGCTTCCCCTGGAGCAGGCTGTTTGCATGATGGTGGCCTGCCAGCACTTGAGAAGGACTGCGTGCACAGTGTATTTACTGAATTTGTGCAAATGCTCACTTGCGGTGTCCGTTCCCTTACTAGTTGAGCATTCCTAGAAGGTCGTATAACCATTAAACTCCACCATTTTGCCTTAGTCTGCATCCTTGAGCCCACTTGCCCAACTCTTGAGATCTCATCAGGAAGCTGCTGATCACCAGATGTGGGTGTTTTCTTATCTATCGGGAGATTGCTGTTCCCTGGCAATAGCTGTGCCCAATACTTACAGAGACAGTTTAACAACCACCTGACCATCATCTGATGGTTGCCTGACATCCTTGGTGGGCAAGGCCCTGGCCTGCCCTGCTCATGTCTGCCTAACTACCTACCCCAACAATTTTGGATTGAAATATGATGAAGTGTTTCAGTTTACACACCCAGAACCAGAGCAACACAAATGTCTTCATGACATCAATACTCAGAGTCTTGGGAACACAATCTATATTTCTTTGGCAACTTGTGCTCTTCTGAAGCTCTCTCTCCTCCCTTTGTCACTCCCTTTCTTCTCCTTTTTCTCTTCTGCCATTCCTCTAAGAAACAATAAATGGATGGAAAAGACTTGCTGTGGAAGTATGTGAGGAAAAGCCATAAAGGTTCCATCTATCATCCAGGAACCTGAAAACGGTTCCCAAACAAGAAAAGATGGCCCAGCAAGGGCTTTCACTTACTGAAATTTCTCTCAAATTTTCCAAACATAAGACTCTTTAAGCCATGAAAAAAGGCTTTTTTTTTTTTTTTTTTTTTTTTTTTTTTAACAGGGTCCTGCTTTTGGTAGATTTGTGTAACTGTTTTCTTTTATTCAAGTCTGCTGAAAGCTGCTGAGTGAGAACTACAAATTGAGGTACATCTCTCGCTAGTTGCTTAGGTTTGACAAATAAAGCAATCATCAATATAATGGAGTGTGCACTGTTTTTAAAAGTCCTATTTGCTTGACATAATATAGCAGCTGGACACTTAGGCAAATAAATGGCATTACTTAACATAATCACTTAATGTTGTGCAACGAAAGTCAGGTCCCATTGCTTTATTGCTTTCAAAGAGTTTGATGACAATGAAGTTGATTGTTAGTGTGAAGATATAAATTGTTCAGTAGTTAGAGTTGTTAATGACAGCAAAGGAACACAAAAGAGGAAAAACAGGCTTTAGCAGCACAAATTCATTGCTAATTGCCTGTGCATTCATTATTGGCTGACCAGGGCTAATTATCTAATTAAACTAAAGCTTTGCTGCCTTAAAGGAATTTCTATGCACTGTGATGTTGGTTGTCAATTACTCAGCATGTCCTGTTGAAATGTGTAGTTAACTCAAGTCATGTTTTGCTTCTCCCACTAGCAATACATGGCAGTCTTATTGCATGATAATTTTTGTTTAGAATGAAAAAAATTTTTTTGCCCTAAAAGAACACATTGTGGAAACTAAAAATAATGACAAACATTTTAAACAAGAGCTCCTGCTCATTTTACTCAATGATCTATATTCAGGAAAAGTCAATATAATCTACTTTAGAAAGGGAAAACACAGACATAAAAGACAAATCAAATATTATTACATACATGCTACTGAGTGTTCTCTTCATGTTAAAAACACATTTAAAAGTGTCTTTTGTAATGATCTGCATAGATCATGGTATGAAATCCTATTAATTTCACATCATCACAATCTTCAAAATTCATAGGATGTTTTTTAAGCTGGAAGAAAAGTGGTAAATCATCTAAACCAAATTCTTCACTTTATAAATAAAGGAACTGAAGTTCCAAGAAGTAAAATGACTTGCTCCAAATCACACAGCTGGTTGCTAGAACCAGGAGAACTAGTATCGTCTCAGTCCACTTTTCTTTCCATGTTCAGTCCTGCTGTTTCACTTTCAAATCATACTGTTATTTCTCACACTTTTTCCAAAATGCCAGAACAGAGCATCTATGTTATATGGACAAGGTTATTTTTGTTTGTTTTTCCAAAAGAAGGCTTTGATTAGCAGCATTTCATCTCTCCAAGAAAACACATGTAATACTGCCTCTATTTATTTATTTCAAGTCAGTCGAATGCCCGGGAGTGTAATTGAAGGTGAATACTCAAGGGAGAACCTTAATAAAACAAACAAAAAAAAAAAAAAAATAAGGTATCATATGCCTTCTCCAACTAAAGAGAAAAAGATGATAAACTTAGAGGGGATTTTATTAATCAGAGTGCTTAAACAATTTAATTGCATCCTACTATTTTGTTCCTAAGGAATTTGATTCTAAGCCAATGATCCATAACCATAAAGCAATATTTATTGGGTTGGTGCAAATATAATTGTGGCTTAATGGCGAAAACCACAATAACTTTTGCACCCACCTAATACTAAGCATCCTATAGGAAAAGCATCTCCCAAGAAAGTACAATTTCATTATAAAAAGTTTCCCCACCTTCATTTCCCTTAATCCTAGTATATGGCATCTGTTCCCCTGCAAGGACATAGAACTCTGGAACACTGTCCTACCCCTTTCCCAGTCATTTTTCAGGCAGGCAACAGCAATGAACACACAGTTCTTTGCTGGCAAGTTAAGGAAGACGATTTTCCCTTTCACTGCCTCTTGAAGCTGAACATCAACTGTTTCACCACTTGTGATTCAAATCCATTAATTAAAATAAATATAAAGTAAAACTCTCTCAGCCAGGAGGAAGAGGACAGATGGGGAAGCGGAGGAGGTGGAGATAGCTGATGTCTTCTCAGAGGGGGGAAAAAAAAGGAAAAGAAAAACAAGAAGCATGAAATGGGGCAGGGGGGAGTTAAGAGAGGTAAAGTGTGTTTGAATTTAATTTACAGTTCACAACAATTTTAGGTCTCAAAATAATTGCATTGCTTAAATGAGAAGAGGAAAACCTCTCTAATACAAAATTGGTGGAGGGGTATCATCTTAAATCACTTCCAAAAATCATAATACGTGATCTCTGGCAATGCTTCAGCCTGACCCATAGCAAAACCTTCTCTTCATTAAGCACTTCTGAAAGCCACACCTTCCCCCACTTCAACTACACTCTGCATTCTACTAATTTTTAATTCTTTTCTCCCTTGCCTCTCATTGCCTGAAATAAGACATTGGCAAGTAAGAGGGGAAAAAAAAGAATAAATTTAAGTCCTTCTCCATCCCAACCCAATATGCACCGGTCTATAGAATTACAGTTAGAAAACAATGTCTACGGCATGTATCACACAACACAACCTCTGCAATTTATTAGCACATGTGTACACCTAAAGTCTGACCCAAACATGAAAAAGCCCTAAACTCAGCATATTTTAACTGAACAGCCCATATACCAAAGAGATATGATTTCAAATAACCACACAAATTTGAACTAGAGGAGGCAGTTACTTTATATGATCTTAGTGGAGATGGACACAGCTAAGAGGGCTATCGTGTAATAGTTTTAGATAAATGAAAGAAAATACATATGTTTGGTTTTGTCTGAATCAGTCTTATGATTGTCTCTGCCCTCCACGTTGAGCTAATGAGATGCTAGAAGGAATCTCACAGATAGATCCTCTCTCACAACCATGAAGAAACTGAGATCCAGTGAAATCAGGTGACCTGCTCAGTAACACACAGCTAGTCAGTGGCAAAGCCATGACACCAGCTCCTTTGACTTTGAAATTATTATTTTTTCTTATAACATGACATTTATTCATGATAAGGAATGAGAAATACACACTCATGTTTTTCAAAAACTGCAAGAAAAACCACCATATGAATCCAAAATACTTCAAATGTAATTAAGTCTAAATTAGTCTGAAAATGGAAACATTTTTATCCATTTATTTACCATGTTCTATACTAATAAAAAAAAACAGACAGATATCCGAGTAAGGTGGAAATGACAACTGGAGAAAAAAAATACCTTCCTTCCCACTTTAAAAACAAAACCAAACTGCAGACTAGGAACTCTGAGCATGTGAGAATATCATTATAATCTTTTGTGCTCTTTCTACTGGGTCTCAGTGTGACAAAAAGAAATGGACAAATGAATTCTGAAGATTTGAGTAAAAGTCAGAAGATAACGTACCTTGTGAATGAAAGAAAATTAGTCCTCATAGAGTAGAGAGGTAGGGGAAGAGGAAGGGAAGGCAAAAGCACAAGCCTAGCTCCCAAAGAATGAAAAGATAATAGAAATGAATAGGTGGAGTTAAATCGATAAAAGCTGGGGGCCCTTCCAGCTCTCCTTGTTTCCTGGTTAATTAAGTAACTGTAAAGGAGGAGGAAAAAAATCTCAGCTTTACTCATGCTTCTGTGTACTTCCCCCATTCCTAAATTTAATAGACGTGGGCAGGAGGTGGGATTTAAGCTTTATCAGTCTTACCTATCACCACAGAGCTGTCAACCTGTGAAAGAAAAAACATGGAGAAAATATACTTTAAAATAGATTGCTGAAGCAATAGCTCATCAGCAAGCTCTGTCAGCTGTACCTTCAAACAGATTCTTACCCTTAGACTAGTTCTCTTGTCTTTCCTCTGGATTACTGCCCCTCATTCATGTTTCCCTGCTGTAACACTCACCCCACCACCAACCTCTTAAATATTCAAAACAGATCAAAACACTCCTCTGTCCAAAGCTCTCCAAAGACTTTTCATTGCATTTAGAATAAAATCCGACTCCCTACCACAGTCTACCACCTCCCGCGGCCTATAAGGCCTACATAATACAACCCTTACTGGCCTCTCCACCTGCACCTCCTCCAGGAACCCAGAAGCTCACTACGCAGTCTTAACCCCACAGGCCTTCATCTTCTCCCCTAATTATACCTGGATCCTTCCTACATGGTCAAAGTAGTGATAGTCAATACCGTGTTAACAATCTTAAGGATGCTTCCTGGTTTTGGAATGTTCTGACCACAGATTTTCCCATGGCTAACTCCTTAACATTCAAAAGTAGCTTAACTGTTAATATCTGGTCACTCCTGACAACCCAATTTAAAGTAACATACCGCACACACATAAATATCACACCATCCTACTACTGTGTTTTATTGTCTTTCTAAGTGATCTCTGCCTGAAAATTATGTTGCTGATTTATCTGCGCTATATAACCCTTCCTCTCAAATACACACATTTACTTGCAAGTAAACTCCTTGGGAATTTGGACCTTGTCTTCCTTTGTTCCTTGGTGAATCCCCAAAGCCTAGAATAATGCCTAGTATCCAGTGGATACTGACTGTTTATCAAAAATGATGGATTTCGTCTATCCCAAACTTTCCCCAAACTTTGTCTCTGCCATGCATTTCCTAGTATTTGTTCACTATCACTTCTCTTTTCCTGTCTGTTACCTTTTGAAATTTCTTTTGGTCTCCATTCTGCTTACATCTACACTGAATTACAGAATAAATAGGGATAAAAAAGAAGAATGTTCATGCTAATAAAAACCCACTCATCCTATGCTACTGGCAGTGGGGCAGAAGGGCAAGCAAACTGCTTAAGGGCAAAAGCCTGTAGAGTCAATACCACCCATTAGTGCAGCTCTTCATGAAGGGCAACATCAAAAGGAATTGTGGAGGTAGCCTCTCTGTGGCCTAAAAAAGTACCACGTGCCCTGTAGACACTCAGCAGTTCTTACAAACTGTGTTTTAGAGACAGTCTCACTCTGTTGCCTAGGCCTGGGTGCAGGAGTGCAAACATAGCCAACTGCAGCCTTGAAGTCATCAGCTAAATCAATCCTCCTGACTCAGGCTCCAGAATACACTTCAGGTGTGTATCACCATGCCCAACTAATTTTAAAACTTTTTTGTAAAGAGTGGGGGTCTTGCTATGTTGCCCAAGCTAGTCTTGAACACTTATCCTCAAGCAATCCTCCTGTCTTGGCCTTCCAAAGTGTTGGGATTACAGGCATGAGCCACCATACCATGCCAGCCTGGTTCTTAAAATTTTTAATGTGCAAAAGATTCAGATGCAGTAGGTTTTGACATGATTCAAGAATCTGCACTTTTGACAAACACTCCCAAGTGACTCTGATATAGGAAGTCTCTGGAAACTTTGAACTCAGACCAAAGGATGACCAGCAAGGACCTCAGGGATGTTATTACCAGGTTAGTGGTTTAAGTAATAATGTTTTTTATCTTTATCCTGAAGCTGATTCTCAAAACAAGTCAAATTCTATTCCAATACTTGCTTAGTCTTACTTAAATTCATTGGTCTTTAAGTACAACTTCTAGCCATTTTAAACAAGCTATTCTCATGGGGCAGCTACTATCTTCTACACAGCGTCATCAGTGATTTACACAGGTATATGATCCCATTTTACAGATGAAAAAAAAAATTTTTTTTTTGAGACGGAGTTTCGCTCTTGTTACCCAGGCTGGAGTGCAATGGCTCGATCTCGGCTCACTGCAACCTCCGCCTCCTGGGTTCAGGCAATTCTCCTGCCTCAGCCTCCTGAGTAGCTGGGATTACAGGCACCCGCCACCATGCCCAGCTAATGTTTTGTATTTTTAGTAGAAACGGGGTTTCACCATGTTCACCAGGATGGTCTCAATCTCTTGGTGATCCACCCGCCTCGGCCTTGCAAATTTTGAGTTCAGTTAAGTAAGTGCTGACAACCATTAAGTGACAGATTTGGAAATCAAACAGATCTGCAAGTTAATATAGTCTGTGTTCTATGGAGTCTAAACTTCCCACTAATTATACCTTAATAGAAGTAAAACCAATAAAAATCCTTATTTGTAAATAAAGGAAGGGGAGAAATTTTACTCTCAAATATTCTTCACTTTAGAAAAAGACTAAGAAATTTCTTTATGAGCTTTGAAAGTACATTTAAATAACTTAACAATGACATGGCGACCTCTGAAAATGAATCAATCTTAAGAATCCTTTTCTAAAGCAAATAACCACCCTCTTAACTAATTAGAGCTGGCTCACTATTACAGATCTAGCAGTGGTTCTCAAACTGAGCTACTAATCAAGAATCACTTGAGGGAGCATCTTAAAAATAAATTATAGGCTTCACTCTAGTTCTTCTGAATCAAAATCTCTGAAGCGTGAACCCAAGATCTTTATTTTTTAAGCTCTCCAGGGGGTTCTGACGAGTAACTAGAGTTCAGAACTACTGTTCCCTTAACACCAGCATTCTACAAATAAATAAATTTGAGGACCTAAAAGGGTAGGATTTGCCTAACAACACGCAGCTTCTAAGTGGCGCAGTAGGCTGGAAAAACAACATCCTGACTCTAGTTTGATGCTTTTACACCAGTTCAAGCTGCTGTTTTTGGTATAAAACTGTACTTATTTCCGCTCTGTTGCTTATGCCTTGCTGAGTACTTACTACTCACTATCCTACAACTTATTCCCTCATCTGCAAACTGAGAATAATAATAGTGCCTGCCTCTTGAAAGTTGCTGCAAGGATTAAACAGTATAACATTTGTTATATAATGTACTTAACACAGTGCCTGGCATATTGTGAGTACTCATTAGCCAAGTTATATAATCCACTAAAAAATATGCCTATTTTAACTGGAGAGGATTTACTGAACCACTCCAATTACAAAATGTACAAGAAACCCATGTTCAGCTTTGGAGTCCAAAATGACTTTAAACTCAGGGTTAAGTTTAAAGTCTTAGTATCTAATATCTTGTTTTTCTAGTCATTTACTTATGTCAAAAGTTAGTTCATGCCACAAAGGATGCCTCTGTGTAGTGAACTAATTTCACGATTACTGACTGAACTGTTTTACACCACTGTTTCTCCCAGGATGCCTCAGAACCATCTAGTAACTCCATCTCTGGGTGACAACAGGGAATCTGTCTTTATAAAAGACCCCCCCCCCCCGTTCTCAGGCAAACCAAGATTTGATAACCACTAGTGTTCAGAATCCACGACCACCGCAAATGGCCTCTCAAGTCTCTCCAGAAAAAAGCTATCGTGCTCTGTAAACAGAAGAGCAGCGTCATCAGGTCCTGATGCAAACAACAGCTGGACCCAGCTGGGCCGAGTAGCCTGGGTGATGAGAGGACGGCCTGGACCCCCTTCCCTCCTATGAAACACAAAATTACAAAGGCGCCCTCCCGCAATTCCCGTGGGAGACAGTGCTGCCTAGGCGGCTACGAGGAGCTAAGGTTGACTCAACAGCGTCCTTCCCAGGGGCAAGGCCAAAAGAAGGCGACCCTGGATGGCTGACCAGGCCCCAGCGGCGCCAGAAGGTTAACGACCCTACTTGCCCTGTTCCTTGTCAAGGCCAAGAGCCGCCACTACTCCGCGGGCCAGCTGCCGGAAGTGCGTCACCCCACCCTGCGGGGGATGCCGGGAGTTGTAGTCAAGTGGCTGCTCTTGCAAACTGATTCATCGTTTTTAAAACAAGAAAAACACCTCTGCATCCTGAAAAGGTCGCTTTATACTCAACATGTGTAATAGTTCTTCCCTTTTCCAATCAACAAAGTGAAATCTCTTAGCGCTCAAGCGGAAGGCCAGACTACAAGTCCCGGCATGCTCTGCAGGGTTCCCCGGGCGCCCGGCCACCGTCGTAGGTGCGGGCCGCATGAATGGAGCGCCCGGCGTAAGGCAAAGCCTGGCACCGTCCGCGCGGCCGGTACCTGCTCCCGGAGCGTGAGTGCGGGGTGTGGGGTGTGCGCGTGCGCGCTCAGAGGGGGCGCCAGGCGAGCGCGCCGGGCAGTTGCGGGCGCGTGGCTGCCGAGGTTGGCGGCGGTGCCGCGCGCCCGACAGTCGGGTGGTTGCGGGGCCTCCCGCCTCGACCCGGGCTGCGGGCAGCCGTGGCGGCCGCCGGGGACCGCAAGGGGCGGAGGAAAGGAGGGGGCCGGCCCCGGCACGCGGAGCAGCAGCTGACCATGCCCCGAGACAACATGGCCTCCCTGATCCAACGGATCGCCCGCCAGGCTTGCCTCACCTTCCGGGGCAGCGGGGGCGGCCGCGGCGCTTCCGATCGCGCCGCGGCGTCTGGCCCGGAGGCGCCGATGCCACCGGGCTTTCCTGAGAACCTGAGCAAGCTGAAAAGCCTTCTGACCCAGGTCCGCGCGGAGGACTTGAACATCGCCCCGCGCAAGGCCACACTGCAGCCGCTGCCGCCCAACCTGCCGCCAGTCACCTACATGCACATCTACGAGACTGACGGTTTCAGCCTGGGCGTGTTCCTGCTCAAAAGCGGCACGTCCATCCCGCTGCACGACCACCCGGGCATGCACGGCATGCTCAAGGTGCTCTACGGCACCGTGCGCATCAGCTGCATGGACAAGCTGGACGCTGGCGGCGGGCAACGGCCGCGGGCCTTGCCGCCGGAGCAGCAATTCGAGCCGCCGCTGCAGCCCCGGGAGCGGGAAGCCGTGCGGCCTGGCGTACTGCGCTCGCGGGCCGAATACACCGAAGCCAGCGGCCCTTGCGTCCTCACACCGCACCGGGACAACCTGCACCAGATCGACGCCGTGGAAGGTCCTGCCGCCTTCCTGGACATCCTAGCCCCGCCCTACGACCCGGACGACGGCCGAGACTGCCATTATTACCGGGTGCTGGAGCCAGTCAGGCCCAAGGAGGCCTCCAGCTCGGCCTGTGACCTGCCCCGAGAGGTGTGGCTCCTGGAGACCCCGCAGGCCGATGACTTCTGGTGCGAGGGAGAACCCTATCCAGGTCCTAAGGTCTTCCCTTGAAGCCACCGGCACCCAGGAGCGGTGGGCCAAAGACGTGCCCTACCCTACCACAAGGGCTGTGTCTCTACCCCCTAGCCTGGGCGTTGGATCTACTGGAATGAGCAGCAGCCGCTTCCTCGGCAGCCTTGGGAAGCACGGGCGACTGGACAGCAGCCGCTGGGCACGGTTATGGGGGCGGGGTGGGCAGGGAGGCTAGGTTGTTTCCTGGTTCTGTCACTGCCACCGGGGCTTTGATTTGGGGGAGTGGGGCAGGGGATTATCTGAAGCGCTTCCATCCTAAAGCCATAATGAAAGTATCTTCCTCTGTTCCCCATTCTATACAAAATACTAAGTGGTTTTCTTCCTCCTACCCCCGAACCCTTAGGTAATTAGGGTTTATTTTCCACTCATGCCCTTATGCCCTTTTTTTCTTAAGAGTTTTAACTTATTGACTGTGCATGACCCAGTGGTTTGAATTGTTTTTAGTTCAAGTCATTGGTAAAAACTAGGTTTAAAGAGATGAGCTACTGTTTAGAGTGAGCTGGCCTGCCTAATTAATTCCTTGTGAAAATTAAATGGCTTTTTCAGTTTGGAGATTACTCTCACAACATAACTATGCATGTAGAGGACAAGATTTATTTTCTTTCCTCCCTTTGCCCAGTAGCCACATCTGGTTTACTCAGGCAGCATCTACTAAGAAATTCAGCACCTGCATGTCTCTGTGACATGGTCACTTAGAGCTTATCTTCCCTATGAATCTACAGATCTGTGAGTTGAGCAGATTTCATGTTGCAGATTCACCTTTAATGCAAACTGTATTATCCTCACATGACTTTTTTTTCTTGTCTTACTGCACTTCAAAAGGTGGTAGAGTAATTCTGTATTTTCTAATGGGAAGATTCAAAGGAGCTGAATCTGTTATGCTTCCAAACAACTGAATGTAAAACACCCCTAGCTAGCTGTTGCATTTCATATCTTTATTTACTTCCAATATTTTACTGTAAAAGTAGGGAGAAATACTATGTTGAGAACTGTTTCACATTCTCTCAGGAACTCTAATGTTCCTGACATGTTGCTGGCAGTGTTATCTCAGCCCTATGTCTAAGACGACTGAGCGCTGGGTTCATCTAATGTGGTTTTCTGTAGGAAGGCACAGAAGGCACAGATGATCACAGCTGGAGAATTTAGAATTAATTATACTATTGATCAGTTTAGGGCACCAAAACTTGGGATTAAACACTTCCCATTTCCCACTCCCAACTCTTGAACAGTCTTGCTATCTGTGACTCTTTTTATTTTTGTGCTTTTAATAGTCTGAGCAATCTTACCTTGTTTACAGATGTATTGACTCCATTTGCTTCAGACCATGGAGCACTGTTTCTCCTTTTTTACTATTTATAGGATTCTTTTTTTCACAAAACTTTTAATAAAAACAAATTGTAGAAATAAACACATTAAAATTTGCCCAGCTGTCGTCTAAGCCCTCTTGATTGACTTGCCCAAGTGGCGATAGCATTCTAATATCTATAATAAAGGGAGATTTGCTATTATTGGTGGAATGTTGACCTTGTATGTAGAGAAACAGTATGTGCCTTTGCCTCTTTATGCACACTGTGTTACAGAGACCCAGGATGAGGGAGTATTTGTTCCCAATTTTTAAGATAGTATTAAAAAGCAAATACTTGGTGAGTGATTTAAAAATAAAACCAAAACAAAACACAAAAAGATACTCATTCAACAGGACATGCCACTATGTTATAAAACCTGACAGAGCCATAGTACCAAGCATTTCCTCCAGGGCTGCTAAAACCGTTTTATTGTAGCTCCACATTCTGGTGTCGTTTAAAATGCCTTTGGGGGCAGTTTGAAGCAGTTCTTCATGCCACTTAGTTTGAAAATAAATTCTAGATATGCAGATGATTTTCTTAGAAAACTTCACAAAATAAAAGTTTTTTTTTTCTATAGCACAGTAATGAATGTGGTTATCAATCACATACTTTTTTGGATTATATTGTAGCAAAAGGTTGATTAGCTTACAAAGATTGTTAATAGTAATGTATGTGTTATAATACGACCTGGAGTACATTAACCTAACCTACAAAAATTCATTCTGACTGTAGGACAGTAATAAAGGAAGAATTATTATGACTATTACGAAAAAAAAATTTTAAGTTTTTAATTACAAAGCAAATTGGAAGAAAAAACCTAAGGTGCTTTTCAAAAGAGTAACCGAAATTGTTGCAGGCCAAAACAGCAATATGATATGTCAATATTTAGTTCAATAAGAACAGTGAAACTTCTGGTTCACTAATTCTGAGTAAACAAAATGTAACTTGTTTTAGTGAGCCACTAAGGAATAGTGTCTTTGTAATACGCTTATTACAAAGACAAAATGTGGTGCAGAAAGTAATCTTGGCACCTGTGTGCATAAACTGTTAGTCATAACTGACTTTGTGTGTTGCTACTGTGTTTCCATATAGTCCCCTCCAATACAGATAATGTTTTAATAACAATTGTGGGATAAAAGTCATCTTCCCCTAGGAAAGACTAATGAGCACAATGACATTAATCACTTTTGTGATGAATAATAAACGCAATAATTGCCTCATGGGTGAGAAATTGTCTGTCTAAATGCTTCCGAAGCTTTCAAAGTAGCTGGTTCTATCACTGGCCAGTTGTATCAATGCAGAGTATTGTGTACCTACCTACTATTTTATGAGAACTGATTTTTTACTAAGCCTGATTTGAATGGGTTGCATTTACACCAACTCCTATTTATTAGTGAAAGTGATAGCCTACTTTTTAAATAATATGTGTTTTGTCAACAGGAGTGGGATTTCCGAGCTTTACCACTACTAAGCCTGAGCTCTTTTCAAAATCCACACCTTTTATTTTCCCTTTTCATTGTCTCCTTGTAGGTGCCTCCATCCCGGCATCTCAGGAGGACTCTGCCATTACTCCTCTGTTACTGATTTCTGAATCTTGAGCTCTAGCTCTAATGCCCAATGAAGAAGCAATATATCTTTAATTCAGGGCTTGCCTATTGCTTTCCCACTCTAACCTCTAAATGAAAGACCTGCAATTACAGAAGTAATTAAGTAACTTAAGCGTATATACAGAAGCCAATCACTGATCACTTCCATTGCAATGCATCTGCTGTCAAAGAAGGAAACCATTTGTCAAGTCCCTTATAGATATTGAATCTTCAAACCCAAATCTGGGGATGGTTACATTTCTGGATTAAAATCCGTGTACTGGTAATCCCCGCACTTTGGGAGGCTGAGGTGGGTTGATCACCTGAGGTCAGAAGTTGGAGACCAGCCTGGCCAACATTTTGGAACCCTGCTTCTACTACAAGTACAAAAATGAGCTGGGCATGAGGCTGAGACAGGAGAATCGCTTAAACCCGGGAGGCAGAGGTTGCAGTGAGCCAAGATCACACCACTGCACTCCAGCCTAGGTGACAAGAGCGAAACTGTCTTAAAAAAAAAAAAAATCAGCGTACTTATGAAAAATAAAAGCATGTTTAAAATTGTTTAGAGGTAAATCATTATTGCAAGACGGCTAGGGAAAACCTTACCTACTCTGATGTCTACAGTCTGATTACCATTAAAGGTTCATAATGTATAATGTAAGATTATGTTGTACTAAAAACTAATGGCCTGCAGATTTCCAAAGCCCAAGTAGTAATATACACTTACTAGTTTATTTCCTTGAGAGTGAGCTTTGAGACAGCATGAGGGAAAACACATCTGAAGCTAGTTAATGTCTAATCGGAGGATTTTACTGTAACAAAAAAGTTTACTTTGTATTTAACTAAGGAAAATAAGATAATACTATATAAGAAAACAAAAATACTTTCATTCTGGAAGGAGTTTAGGACTTACTTTCTTTCCTTGTTTTTTGCTTTTCCTTGCTTTTTGCTTTTGTTTTCCTGTAGAATTTGTTTAGTTTTAGCTTCTACTGGCAGCATTTTTGGGACTTGTGTTGATACTGACTGCTCTTACACACACGTACACACACACACACACACACACACACACACGATATTGAATGGTTAAAATGTCACTGCAGCCATTTTTAACAGCTACGAAACAATTTGCCTTAATCTTATTAGCAGCTGTGATGATGAAATTAAATAGCCTGGTTTATGAACATTTATAAACCTTACTTAGGTGTAATCAACCCTTTTTAATGTGAATTGAACCATCTCAAAAGCATTATGAATCTTTAAGGACTTTATTCTCCAGAAGTTAGATTTGAAAACTAATAGCAACAATAAAAATATCAATAGTATTCTGTAAAGTGTATGTACAATATTAAGAGGAACTTTTTCTATGCTTTGTTTCTTGAGCAATGTAAAAAATGAGGCATGTGCAGGAAGCACTCTGAACATTTTAAGCAGAGAGCAAAATCTGAGTAAAGATACTGACCTTACATGTTGAAATCTAATAGTAAAAGCCACAAAGTTGGCTCTGAGAAAACGCTGAGGTGTGGTGTTCCTTATGGTATGTGTGTTAGCGCTACCTCACCAAGCCCACGTCAGGGTGAAAGTGATTATGTAATCAATTTTGCTGTCATCAAAATATCTTCTATTTTATTTTTGAGGTGACTTTTAGTCGATTGCTTTGTAAGTGATTGTTAGATTATCTTGATTGAAGATACTCTAGAATTTGGCAAGACAAATATACCTTACAAAATTTGGGTATGCTATATTTTAATATAATGAAATCTTGGTAGGAGGGAAGTATTGTTTAAAAACATTTAATTATCAAAATGTGCCCTTGTCTCATACTTGCCAAAGGTGGACAAGCAAGGATGATACTATGCTGACAAGCAGGGAAATAGGAACTAATGGGAAAACACCAGTCACTAGAAAAATCTGAAACAAATTCTGAAACCTCTGTATCATAGCAATAGAGGGATTCTACATCCTTGAAATAGGGATAAAGAAGAGACATAAAAGGGATTAATTCCCTCCACAAATTTGATCTCAAATTCCAGTGCTGGTAAAGGCAAAAGTGGTTTCCAGAGTAGCCGTAACCATCGGCTATTCTGAAATACAGGTTGAGTTTGAGGGAGCCTTAACAGTGCTGAAGGACAAATAGACAGATTTTCAGATGTCAGCTAAACAGTGGACGCTGCTGCAACATGTTACATTTGTGTAAGGATCCAGATGTGGGTGAACTTAAATGATGTTTAGGCCCAGATTTTAGAGTAAAGATAACTTCACAAAGGCATCATCTGTTTACTTTGTGGCTAAATTGTTTTTTGGTGAATTTATATTTTTAAATCACTACAAAAGGCTTGCAGTAAAATGAACCATACAGTATATTCTTTGCAAATCCTTATTCAGTACCATGGAGGACTATATTGGCCTATTTAGTTTAGATTATCTTTGAAATTTTCTTGAGGCATGGCTTACCTAATGAGCTGGATATTTTAATAGTCACTTCTAGACCCACCAAACCTTTGGCAGATCAATGATCCTTTCGAATAGGAGTAATCAATTGGGAAGTGAAGATTGGATTGAAATGAGTCCTGGGGTAATTCCTTTTGACAACCCATTAATGCTGTCATCAGCAGCGTCTGGGAGCATTTTAGATCTAAAGAGATGATAGCGCTTTTCAAAAAGTTTTCTGTGGTCGTGAGACTAATCCTGGAAGCTGAAAGTCATTTCCAGCTTGACCACGCCACCACACTTTCCACAAAGCCACATCTCGTCTGAGTTGCAGACCCTGGTCAGGGTTCTGAAAGTGGTTGCAAATGTGTAGTCTCCGAGTGGGCACTTGTTTATAAGTATTTATTTTCCGGAGCCCACTCAGGAGCACAGAGAAGCTATAGGCTGTTAGAGACAACGGAACAATGAGTCAAAACAACGCCTCCCCACTTTTACACTAATACATGGGGGAAATCCCCGGAACACTGGTGTTTGATTATGAATGGAGCCTCCTTTGGGGTTGGTGTCCACAGGCTAGCAAAGAAGACCTGGAGACCCTGGCTTGGTCAAAGCATTTTCACTGGTGCTTACTGCTGTTTTTAATAGTCCCACAGAGATTGAATGACTATTTAATTCCTACCCAGTATTTCAGAAATGATTTCTGCAACAAAAATATTGTTGAAAAGTATTTATTTACACTATAGTCATAAACCATCCATTATCTGAACTTCAGTTAGTGGTTTTGCATTAGAATAGATCATTTCTTTTTTCACAACTATTAAGAGCTAATAACCAAACAAATCAGCTCCAGTAACATTATGTACATTCTTATCTGAAATTTGACTACAAAGGTAACACTTTTAAGTCACAAAACAAAGCATACAAAAATATACTTTCTAAAAAAAATTCCAAATATTAATAGGCAGAAATATACAGCCATACTAAACCCAGGGAGTGATTTTTTTTCCATAATAAGGCAACCCATTTACATGCAGACCCTGCAACATTGTCTACATCACACAAGGCACCAAGGACACTTCCAACACAATTGCATGCATCCTAGTTTCAAAGAATATATGTACATCCCCATTAAATAAGTTAACCTCTGACTCATTTCAAGAGATCATAAATGCTTTACATTTTTTCCCCAAAGATTCAGAATTTAGAGAACAGTGTACATCAAAAATACACAAAATCTGAGTGGATATACACTGAAAAAATAGTCTACATTTCTCAAACAACTCGAAAAGGAGCGGATATTGCTATGTCCCTCCCATCACATTGCACTTCTGTTCTCTGAGTTTATAATACATATTGCTTCAAGGGTTGAGACAACTAGATATGCTCTGATTCGCCATTCAAGGGCCACAGAGTGCGGCATTCAGGCCATGCTTCGCTCACTGTACAACGTCCCCCAAATCAGTTGCAAGCCATAAAGTGCACATCAGTTTTGCTTGTCTTTTTGCTGTCCCCACTTGAAGGGATCAGCATCTCCCAACCTATTGTAGAAAACGTCTTAGATCAACCCTGACATCCAGGGTCAAAAGCCTGGGAGGGGTCAAAATAAGGGGAAGCGGGGAGCAAAACCTAGTCAACCCTTTAAAGCAGGGTCAGACCTCAGCCCTTGCCCAGGGGCCCCCACCCCATCCCCCTTTAAGCCTCCCTTTTGCCTTGGGTTGATAGTCAACTCATCTATGAGAGACTAGAATGGACTAAGTTTTAGGAAGGACGTGCTTCTAGGTGGAAAGTGGGCAGTGCTAGGCTCCACCAAAGCCCTTCACCCAACGAAGGGAGGGAGGGGCAGGGAAGGGTGGTAGTGTTTGTCTCGCAGCTCCAGTGGACAAAGGGATTCCGGGACCTTTGGGAGCTGGTATGTCAGCCTGAGTCTCATCTCAAGGTGTCCGGGTCCGAGAGGAGCAAGGGGCCAGTGGCCCTCCACCAAGAGTGCTGCTGTTGCTGCTGCACAGGGTACCCCCAGGCTGTGCGCCCCCAGAGCAGGACGCAGTGGAGGGGGCTGGCAGTGATGCAGAGGGGGCACTGCTTTTCCGCTCTTTCTGTCTCAGGTGGATCTTGGTGTGGCGCTTCCTCTCATCACTCCGGGCAAACTTTCGGCCACAGTAGTCACAGGCAAAGGGCTTCTCACCAGTGTGGGTGCGGATATGGGTGGTGAGGTGGTCGCTGCGGCTGAAGTTGCGCATGCAGATCCGACACTGGAAGGGCTTATGCCCCGTGTGGATTCGGATGTGCCGTGTCAGCTCGTCGGAGCGGGAGAACCGCCGGTCACAGCCTTCTGCTGGGCATGGGTAGGGCCTTTCATGTACTGGCGTCTTGCTAGGTCTGTTGGGGTACTTGCGAGGCCTCAGAATGGGCCGCAGTGGCAGGTGGTGTGGGTTATAGGCAGTGGCAGCAGCTGCTACTGAGCTGCTACCAGGCAGCCGGGGTCCCTCGCTGCCTCCACTGGCCCCTGGTCCAGTCACCCCAGCACTGGGGCCCCCCAGGGTAAAGTTACGGATGGTTGAGAGTGGAGTGAGTGGAGGGGGCACCCGAAGGGTGTCCAGTGGGCAGGGAAAGGGCTTACGGTCTGGGCCAGCTGTACCATGTAGGTCTCTCTGGCACTGAGATGGAAAGAATCCAGGATAGTCTGGGATCATCGGGAAGAGACCTGGGTCCGTGGCTGGCTTGGGGGACGGGTAGGAAGGAGGTGGTGGGTAGGCCAGAGAGGAAGAGGTGGAGGTGGTGGCTGCTGACAGGAATGCAGAAGGGTCCTGGTAGAGGTCTCCTGCACAGCCAGAATAAGGAGGAGGAGGCGGTGGCGGAGAGTACAGGTGGTCCAGGTCAGGCTGGGTCTGGGACATGGTGCACACACCCAGGGGTCCTGTGGCCAGTGGGTTGGGGGAGGCAGACGTGACGTTGGACGAGGCTGTGGTCGAAGCTGGGGAGGTGACCCCTTGTAAGATGCCTGCACTCACAATATTGATGATGCCTTCTGGGTAGCAGCTGGCACCAGGGTACTGAGGGTCAATGGAGAATTTGCCCATGTAAGTGAAGGTCTGGTTTCTGGGTGCAGAGACAGGAGCAAAGCTGCTGGGATATGGGAGATCCAACGACCTCTTCTCTCCAGTCATGTCAATGTTGATCATGCCATCTGGGGAGGGAAAAGGCAGAATACAGGTGGAGTGATGAGAACACAGCCAGGACTCCCTTCTCATCCCCACTCACGTGGGTCGATTCCCAAGGCCCAGAGTCTTAGCACTGAAGAGCTGGGGCAAAGTCCAAAAGGTGGGAAAATTGAGGCCCATCGACAGTAAAAAGAGGCTAGCTAGCCCAAGATCCCACTGTGGCAACCCATTGGCAGTACGGAACTCAAGAACTACCTCCAAAAAAGCAGAATGAGCTTTTCCCAACTCCCCTCCACCCCCAGCCATCTGTGGCTCTAGTCCCCAATAAAAAAAAAAAAAAAAAAACACCCAATAATAGCAACAACAATATTAAAAAATCCCCATCTGCCCGGAGCTTCTCTCTCTTTTTTGCCTGGGGGTTCCACGGCTGAGGCACCAAAACACCACCCTAGAATCGACCTATCCCAGCCAGCGCCGCCACGGTGCCAAACCGAGAGGAGAGCCCGAGAAGGGGGGTGGGTGATTTCCCGGCTGCTCCCCATCCCCGGCGCCGGGTGCCTTCTCTCCCTCCCTCTCCCGCTGCGCTTCAGCTGAGAGCTGCTGGAAGGAATCGGGGCTGTAGAGGAAGGAGTCCGTAGGTTTCCCTTCCCTCCCAATCTTCTCCGTCTTTCCCGACACCCGCGCGTCCCGGCCTCAGCTCAAGGCCAGTGGCCCGGCTTCGAGAAAGGCGCGGGGGCCGTGGGAGACGACTTTCCACGGCATCGCCAAGGAAACTGGCGTTGCCGGTGCCCCCGCGGGCCTCCCTCTGCAGTCCGGGGGCCGCTTCCCGCCGTTGCCCGCCCTCCTCCACCACCCACTCCCTGCCTCCGCCGGCCGGAGCCCCCGCTTCGCTAACCCCCTCAACTTAGCAGGCTGCGCGCAGGTGGGGGCGCGCCTCCAGGCCGCTTGAGGGGAGCTCCTAGATTTTCCCGGGGTCGGCTCTGCCGGGGAGAGAGCTACTGACGCTTTCCCCTGGCACTTCGCCGCCGCTCGGCTCTCCAGACGCGCAGCTCTCCCCTGGAGCCCCGAACTTTACCATCACTTTGCCCCTGCCCCGGGAGAGGGGAGGTCGAAGTGTCGCTGGCCAGAGGGCCTGAGCAAGCCTCGAAGCTCGGTGGAAGGGGCGCCTCTTCCACCCCGCATCCCTGCGCTCGCCCGAGGACTGGGTGCGCCGGGGCGCACGCACGCCGGTTTGCCGGCGACCTGGCGCATCTGCCCGCGCGCCCCAGTCCCTGCTATCGCAGGTTCCTCCTACACCCACTTCCAGTCTCCAAAGCCAGTGCAGTCAGCACCGTCCGCTTGGAGCCCCAATCCTCTTCTCCAATTCCCGCACACCCACTGCACCCCACCCACCACCTCCGGGCCGCGCAGGTCCCGGGCTGCGAAGACACGCGGCTTACCTCCGGCCACTCCGTTCATCTGGTCAAAGGGGCCTCCCAGTTCGGCATTGGGAAAGATGGTCACCGACGTGGCGGCGAGGTCCTCCACCGGGTAGATGTTGTCAGACAGCTGGTGCACAAAACCACTGAGAGTTACTGGGATTTTGTCTACGGCCTTGGCGGTCATCATTTGCTCCTCGCACAACCTGGAGACCCAACTCCCTCGCTACCTGGAGTGTCAGAAAAGCCGTTTTGGAGAGGGGTTGGACTGAGCCTGGGATGCCTTTTGCCCTCCACACTTAAAAACAACCACCACACACACCAAAAAGAAAAAACAAAAACAAAAACAAAAAACAGAAATAAAAGTAGCAAACAAGTTGCTGTTTTTTAAGAAAGAAGAAAAATGGCTATTTGCCACTGACTCTCTCCTGTCTGTGTTCCGGCTGCTGGGAAGCCAGGAGTTGCTGGTGTAGTGTTATTATAACAGTCAGTGTGTCCCCTCGCCGAGCTATTAATCAATTGCTGCTCGCTCAGTTAGACGGAAAGTGTTGCTCTAAGTATTTATGGGCAGGTCTTCAATATCCGTGACGTCGCTGCCCATATATGGACTGAGGAACAGGGCTGGGCCAGGCGGCTTTTGCCGTCACATGGCTAATTTGCATACACGGGCTCGACCGCGCGGGCTCCGCCGGGCTGGCGACTCCCAGCTCGCAGCCGGCGGGGATCTGCTGGGGTCCCGGGCGCGCGGCCCTAGCTGCAGCCTGGGTCTGGGGCGCAGGGATCGCGTGGGAGCGGGCACGCCACGGACCCCGCCGCAGCCACAGCAAGAGCGCAAGCGGCTCCAGGCTGCGGCTCAGCCTCCCGGGGCGGGGAGGAATTCCGGTTCTCCGGGACTTTCCAAAAAAGGCGAAGATCCGGTCCTGACGGCTCCGCCTCCCTAGCCCTTGTTTGGGAGCCATTCCGGAAAATTAAACTTCGGAAAGAAACCGAGCGGAGCCGAGACACTACAGTCAAACCCCTACTCACTTTCTTGGCAGCTGAAAACCGCAAGCAAAAGGAGGCAGCAAAGAAAAAAAAAAAAAGCTACATGCATTCACGGAAGCTGACTGCTTTTTTCTGAATTACTTGGTGGAAAGAAGTGGCTGGTGATAAGAGTGAATGCGTATTGCTTTTTTGGAAAGTCTGTTCTATTTATACAGGAGCGAAAACGGAACAGGTTTGGGTTGTTTGTTTGTTTAAGTATTTTGGGCACCTTGAGACTGGGAGGGTAAACCCTAGGAGGAGCAGAATAACTGTAGGGAGCTTCGAGAGAAATCCTCAGCCGGAGACACCCTCCTTCCTCTGCCCGCGCGTTCCCCGCCCCCCTTCAGCTGCTGCGCTGAGCGGGCGCCCTTCCCGGCGCGTCTGGGCGGTCGGCTGCGTGGGGGCGTCCAGATGGAAGCTTGGACACTCACCCTGTCCCTCCACACACACATACACACTCACACTCGCTCCACTTCCGCTACACACTCCCGCCCCCGCTGCCCTCATCACACACCCACTCACACACCTTACACTACACACCTCCCTGTTGACTGAGTGCGCCCGCGCGCCCGCGTTGCCAGCAGTGTCCCGGAGGCAGAGGGGGCGCCCGGGCTCGCCGGACAGGAGGCTCTGTGAAGACACTGTCCTGACCTTCACTATCTGTCCTGGCCGCCACAGAACCCCCCTGACCCCAAGAGTCCATGATCCGGGGCGCGCCCTGCCCTCACCCGAGCCAGAATACATGCACTAGGAGAAATATTTTATCTCCCTCGCCAAAACACACCTCCGTGAGCCCCGCGCGGTCCTCAGTGACGGCCGGCGGCATCTCTAATGCCACTTTCAAGACGCCATCTCCATCCCCCCAACCACTCGTTTTACTTTGCAAGTAGAAACCTTTCTATTTAGTTCCCAACGCAATTTTAAAAAACTTTTCCAAGGTCCAAATGGAAGCAGGTTCTGGCTTGCTAGGCGCAAAGCTTCTGCCTCCGAGTGCGCCCCAGCTCGTTTGGTAGCCCGGCCTGGCCCAGGCACCACAGGAGGCTGGTCCTGGGTCCCCAAGCCCAGCGCACCGCCGTCTGCGTGGCTCATTTACGGTCGTTTGTGCAGGTTGCGAGCTGTCCCAGCCCTTTCCCGCTCCAAAGCCGCGGAGGCCAGGGATAAGGCGCAGTGAGCCTCGCCGGCCTGTCCTGTCCCTTTTTCACCCCCAGCCGGAGCGGCCCTAGCCTCTTGTGGGCTGGAGCGGGCGAGAGCCACGGCGCCACGCCGTGGAGGGAGCGCGGCGCTGCAGGCGGCTCTCCAGCCGCTCACCTGCCGCGACCGCTGCCGCCCTGCGCCAGTTCTCGCCAGGCCCTGCGCACCGCGTTCAGGGCATTGGGGCGGCGGAGAGCGGTCTCTCCCTCCGCTCCTCCACCCCTCTGCTTCTCTTCTCCCTCCAAAAAAGCTGGTCTCTGGCGACCAGCCATCTCTTTGACTTCAGTCACCCAGAGCACATTTGGGAAAGTTTCCCGCTTGCGCTGTGCGCTCTTTTCCAATTGGGGATTAAAAGAACATGGAAAGAAATGGCAGCAACGTTAGTACCCAGTAGATACCCCACCCCCAGCAAAAACGTGCAAAGTCCTATTTCAAAAGAAAAGAAAAAGAAATTAAAAAGATAGCTGCGTTCTTACCACGTGCGCCAGCCCGCTCCGCCTGCGCTCCGGCGGGTCCCGCGGCCCCCGCGCTGACCATGGGCAAGACGACGCCTCGGAGGGGAGTCCGACTCGCATCTCCAGCCCTGAGTCTGAAAGGAGGGGGAGAAGCCGAATTATGTAAATGCGGATCCCGGCGAAGGGGCTTGGGTTATGGCCCCCACCGGCCCCTGAGGTAAGGCACCCACCGGCGGCAAGCGCGGGCGCGGCGACTGATAGCGCTTCGCTCCTCTCTGCGCACGTGGGCGGACCGGCAGGCGGGCGAGTTGCCCGGGCCGCCCGGCGACTGGCGCTGCTGCCAAACCCGTCGGCGGTAGCCGTGCGCCGCCCCGAGGGGGAGCTCCTGGACGCCCAAGTGCCCGGCCAGCAGGGCGCGGAGGGCAAGACGCCGGCCGGGGGCGGCCACAGCGAGGGAGAACCGCGAGGTCTCGGGCTGCCACCCTTCCGGGAAGAGGAGGCCAATGGAAGGCGCGTGGAGGAGGGGCCCTTCGAGGAGTCTTGAAAGCACGTTAGAGTAAATGAGAGTGACTGACCCTCCGAACTTCTTAGGAGATTTCCAAAGACTCACACCTCCCCCTAAGAGCTACGCTGCATCAGCCCGTGGCGCACAGGGAATGGGGTGGCGGCGGGGACGGGCGGCAGCTGTGGGGAGGCCCGGGAATGCCTGGGGCCAGTCCTGGGAGGCCTTTACTGAACCTCCGCTGAAACGGGTCAGTAGATAACTCTTGTAACCTTTTTTTTTTTTTTTTTTTTTGAAGAGTGTCTCTTGACGTACCAACCTTTAAATATGAATAGTACAGATAATGGAACAGAATCAAGGCGCATTCTTTCCAGCCAACAAGCTCAGAAATCTAAAGTGGCTTGCCTAAAGTCACGTAGCTGGTAAGTGGTCGTGTCCAAACTTGCAGCCGGGTCTTTTGAATCCAAGTACGGTGCACCGTGGTCGCTACATCGTCCCCTCAGGAGAACCCAGTTGCGGAAAGTGAACAGTTCTTTGAGGACTGGGAGCCTGACTCAGCCCACTAGGGAAGAATGAGGCCACCTCCGCCAATTCCATCTCCTTTCTTTGGCATTTCTGAGGAGAGCAAAGCTGACCGAGGTTCGGCAAGGAAGAAGGGGCTGTCATGACCACACCCTCTGCTCAGTGTAAAGGGAGAATTTCAGTTCCTGGGTTCTCCAGACCTAGATTGTGGATGGAATGGCCAGGCTGGCACAGAGCCAGCATACTAATAGGCGCTGTCATAAGAGAAGCCGGCCCCACAATATCCTTCCTGGAGGCAAGAAGAGGTGAAAGAAGAAAGAAGTGCGGACAAATAAAAACTCCAAAGGGTTTACTGAGCAAGATACTGTGCTGTAGGTGAAGAGGTGTTGGGATAGAGAATCTAAGAGTTGAAATACGAACATGTACCATGGTCCCTAAGGTTAAGCACTTGAACTTTTTTGTTTTGATTAAAAATCCAACAAAGAAACACCTTTCTTTAAAATAGAATTGTAAAAATGCCCAAGTAAATGGGGGACTCCAAGATGTATCAGGGCTATTTAAAGAGTGGCAAACTGACACCAGTTTCCAATTTGTCCCCATTTTAGAGCCGGAAAGTAAAATAGCAAGGATGCAGAGAAACACTGTAGTAGGCTTGCTCCTAGGGTTGCCGGTGTTTGGGGTGACAAGCAGGGGTGGCAACCTGAGGGTCCTAGCTGGACCCCAGAGTCCCCTGAGTGATTTTTAGATTTTTAACCCGGATTTTAAATTCTCATTTGCAATGTGATAGGATCATCATCAGCCAAGAGGGGTGTCACAAATGATTGGTTAATATTTGTGCTTTGATTTATTAACTCTTTTTGCACATCATCATAGGTTCTACCTAGCATAATGTCATTTTTGTTCCCTTCAATACTAATATTGTTACTGGAGTGGAAGACAAAAGAGTATCAGAATATTCCTTAACTGTGAACACTCATGAGGGTGGGGACCTCAAACTTGAATGGCATCGAACATGTGCACTTTGGTGAAAATCAGATTAACTGTTAACTCTGCTATCCAGCCAGGTTTTCTTAAAGGTGCCCCTGTGAGCTGAAAAAAACTGATAAATGGTTCACATTTCAGCGTTCCACTACTAATCTGGTAATCCCAGGGGCTATAAACCAAGCCCAGGCTATGCCAATCAAAACTGTGGTGAAGCTTGAGGAAAGCATTGCTTTGCACCACTCCAGTGTGCAACTTAAGTCACATGTCTTTGCACAAATAATCTGAACAGGAGGAGGTAAGAGCTCTATGATCTAATTTTGTAGAAGCACCAGCACAAGAAGCAGCACTGGCCCAAGCAGTGGGTGCTCAGGTTCCCTTTAGATTATCTCGTGTGCTTCTACTAGGTGTCCATCACTACACCAAACCCCAGGGATACAGTGGTGCCTAAAAGTAGGTCCAGTTCCCACCCCATGGAATTAGCATTGTGCATCACACAAATATATGACTACTAACAATGACAATATTTGATCCCAATGAAAGAACATGACAAAGGACCCAATTGAGTCTAGGAAGTGGAGGAAGATTTCTCTAAGCAGTGATCTGAAGGGTGTGCAAGGATTGGAGGAAGATCAGTGGAGACGGCATTCCAGGGAGAAAGAACAAGTGTTGAAAGGTGCCAAGGTGGGAGGAAGCGAAGTTTATTTGAGGAGTAGAGAAAGTTCATGGTTGGTGGAAACTTCCAAGGCCATCTGCATGTCTGGTACACTGGGGCTGAAGGAGGCCAATACAGGCATCCTCCTTGGAGTGTCTCCAGAGAGATTTTATTCTCTAAGATTCTTTCTTTGCTCTGTCATTTCTTTTTCTGCAAATGACAGTGGCATTAGAATTTTTACATTCTAATGAAATTTTTTTACCACTCAGTTTCTGCAAGTGAATGAGAACATGCTGACAAGGTTTCAGCAAGGAGAACACATACAAAAAGACCTGTTGATATCAGCATTGTGTCTCAGTGACAGTCTTAATGAAAAACATTTCTTCGTTGTCTATTTTTTAATAAGGAAATGACAGACAATGTGAATTTTGTCCCATTTTGACTAAGTGCAGCTTTTCTAGTAGAAACAAATCCTGCCAAATCTACAGATCACTTTACCATTGCTGGCAGAAGATAAAAGGTAAATCAACGCATGGTTTCTCATGATTGTTTAAGACAAAGTGTGTACAAACCTGGTGTCCACTTTAATAAGCGATAGGCTCAGTCTGATCATGAAGGTTCAAAGCATAATCTCCATCCCAAATCACGCCTTTTAATATTTTCTAATCTTTCAGTGTATACCTTTATTATCTCTAATTGAATAAAAAATAAAGTTTTCTACAACTGGGGAGCTTATGGGTTTTTTGTTTTGTTTTGTTTTGTTTTTGAGACAGAGTCTCACTCTGTCACCAGGGCCAGGCTGGAGTGCAGTGGTGCGATCTCGGCTCACTGCAACCTCCACCTCTTGGGTTCAAGCAATTCTCCTGCCTCAGCCTCCTGAGTAGCTGAGACTACAGGCGTATGCCACCATGCCCAGCTAATTTTTGTATTTTTTTAGTAGAGACAGGCTTTCATCATGTTGGCCAGGATGGTCTCGATCTCTTGACCTCGTAATCCACCCACCTCGGCCTCCCAGTGGATTTTTTATACATATATTAGTAGCCTGCTTATTACCAGGTTATGGAAGCAATGTTTCTTCTTCCAAATGATGTCATACTTGTTATAGAAACTTTGCTTTTATACTGACAAAAAGACCAGGCCGTTGGTGTGTCCAGCTGTCACGGCACTTGCTTCACAGCATTTAAACCAAAAAAGAAAACAAATTCTGTATTTCAATTAAATAATCCTGATAAGAATGGTCACTTTCTTCATGTTTATGGTTAAGATACAGGCTCTGGAGGCCCATATGGCCTGGATTTAAATCCTGTGGTCCTGGGTTCAAACTTGAATCCTGCCACTACCTGGCTATATGTTCTTAAACACCTAGGCAGTTAACAGTTCCGTAACTTCTGTGTGACTCTGTTTCCTCATATGTAAAGTGGACAGAATGATCATATGGTTGTTTTAAGGATTAAATATAATAACATATGTAAAACCCATAGCATATTGTTGGTATATAGTAACTATTCAGTGATTCTTAGCTATTAAATTATTACTATTATTGACTGCCCACTCTGTACCAGACACTATATACTGTGTTGTTCTAGGTTCATTGCTACACTTCTCGCAACCACCTTGAAAAACAAGGCTGCTTATTCTCATTTCACTGATGAAGGAACTAAAGCTCAGGGAAGATACACAGCTCACCCAAGTTCACACAGAACCAGAATGTGAACTCTGTTCTCTCAATCAACAAAGCTCACATGTTTCAAGTACGTTATGTAATGTAGAACAACCCATAGCACATAAAAGCAAGACAGTGGCTCTACTTCAAATATTGATATATGAAGTATTCGTTGCATTTTTCCCAAATTCTGAGCTTCAGCTTCCAAGAACATTGATAATATCGTTTCTGAGCAGGCAAAAAAGGAACCCAGAAGGCAGTGGTTATTGGCATATAATTTAAAACAAGCTATACCTATGTGGAAAAAAGTCATCTAAACTTGGAAAGCCAAGTTCCACATTAATAAGAATCTAATTAATATAACACCTTTTTTCTCAGTAAGACCACAATGCATCACAATAGTACTGTTGTTCTTCCAAGGAGGTTTGGGAATATAGAATCAAAATTTTAAATTTAGGAAGAATAGGTTAGCAGATGGCCTGCAAAATCTAGAGACAGTGCTTCACAAGGGGCATTCTTTGCCTTGTGGAACCCAGTTAGGAGCATGTTTTCGTGTGATCTTCTCATATATTTTCTATGCCATTACTTCTTCAACTTCATTATAAATCCCCTTAAGGCAGGGACATCAGAAATGTGTTCTCTGTTTATATTCCAATCAAGCAAAGTTCTGGATAGGAATCCAATATTCCATTTGGGATTTTTATCCTACCTTGTCAGATAATTCCCAATTAACTCTACCTATCCTACTGCATGCTATGTCTAACAATTTCACAGGGAGATGTTGCATTTGGAACAAGTGCAAGGACCTGAGAGCATCCTCTGAAGGATTTGTCCTCAGACATCCCCTTTTGCAGAGGTTTAAATCATTAACTTCTCAGGGGACACTCTCTGCTATCAGGACAGTGAATGCTACCGACATGCTAGCAGCCAGCAGTGAGCCACCCGCTCTCCTTCCTGACTCCTCTCCCACCTGCTACTGGTCCCAGATGCAGGGCAATCCAGGCAACCTGCAGAATGGAGAGGACTCAAGGCACAGAGTAGCAGTTCTGCCTCTGCCAATGGCTCATGGTGCTATTTGGGGTGAGTGGTTGATGCTGGGAGGCACCAGCTGTGCTTGCTACAGTCACATCACTCAAACCTCTAGTGACAGCCTTGGGAGACAGGCTTTTCTTTCCCTGTATTCAGTGATACTTCTTAACCTCATGCCACAAGAGGTAGAGACATCACATCCCCTCATGCCTGCCAGAATTTCAAGTGGCAGCCAAGGGGCCATAATGTTTAGAAAAAGAGTTTTAAGTGTTCACTATTTTGAGTGAGAAAGGTGGAGGGAGCAGGGGAGAGGATTGGGCAGAAAGAGAATGCAAGAAGCTGGCGCTGGGTACAACACTGTGTACTGGAAATATCACGAGAGTAGGAACTGGGCTTAATGGTTGCCTCTCCATCATAATAATGGTTGATATTTATTGAACATTTCAGGATGCTAAGCACTCTCATGACTGGGATGCTTTATCTCTTTTAATCTACCAACTACACTATGAAGCAGATATTAGGATTCTTTTCACTTTACAGATGAGGAAACCGAGTCACCAAAGCCCAAGTTGCAGAGCTGATTAAGTGGAAGTGCCAAGACATGAACCCAAGTAGTCTGACTCCATTGCTGGTGTTCCCAGTACCTACTCCAACCGGTGTAACCAGACAAGCGACTTCACATCTCTGAGCCTCTGTTTCTTCACCTTTAAAATGAGACTGGGCATGCCTGCCCTAAGTGCCGTTGGCCACAGCATTGCGAGGCATCCAAGCAAGAACACATTCTGAAAAGCAGGACAATGCCGCAAATATAATTGTCATCTCCCAGGGCAATGGTTTGGGTTGCTGGGCCTTCAGCGGCAGGGCTGAATGTAGACCGGGATAGGGTGGGAGGCCAAGTTAATGATTCCAGCACAAGGCGTCAACCACTAAACTCAGCTTCTGACTCGTTTGCTTGCTGTCCGAACCTAAGATCCTTTGAGGTGGTCTCTTTTCCCCTCCTCACAGTGCAGAATCGTCCAGATCTGTGTTTTCCTTCTCATGTGGAGACAGGGGAGTGGGGAAATGTTCCTCAGAGTCTTGGGGCCTTTGGAACTAGGCCTTGGTGGGTCTGCTCCTCCTGATATTAATAGCAGGCCCAGACACATGGTCACACTCCTTCTCAAATCCTCATAATTAACTAGAATGTATGCTTCTCTCTAAGGGCTGTTTTGGGTCCAGTGTGCTCACTACTGAGTAACAGAACAATTTCAATCAATGGCATTGTGTGCTTATAAGAGAGTCTCCCCAGAGACCTGGCAATCCCTGGCCTTTTAGAATTAGACAGACTGCTTTTTTAAAATACAATTATTCAGACAACACCCCATGGAAACTTCAAAAAGAGGAAAACTGGAACAATTTATTACATCCTTTCTTCCCTTTATTTGAATTTCATGAAACAAGCCATCAAATTATGTCCAAAATAACCATTTTGGTCCCCTCATCTGTTACTTAGAAATCCTCGAGATGGAAGGTGCTTTAACAGGGGGCTTATTTCACTTTTCCTGTATTTCAGGCTTTTTAAAGTCACAGACTGCTTATGGCCAGGCACTGTGGCTCAGGCCTGTAATCCCAGTACTTCGGGAGGCCGAGGTGGGCGGATCACGAGGTCAGGAGTTTGAAACCAGCCTGGCCAACATGGTGAAACCTGTCTCTACTAAAAATACAAAAAAAAAAAATTAGCTGGGCATGGTGGCACATGCCTGTAATCCCAGCTACTTGGGAGGCTGAGGCAGGAGAATTGCTTGAACCCGGGAGGCGAAGGTTGCAGTGAGCCGAGAGCATACCACTGCACTCCACCCTGGGCAACAGAGCAAGACTCTGTCTCTGAAAAAAAAAAAAAAAAATCACAGATTGCTCTCATAGAATAGCAGCTCGAGTGGACTGTTACCAAACAAATAGAAGCTAATATCTGGAAGCCCAATATGCATATACAGCAGATAAAAGATGGGTGGTTATAGTTGAACCTGGGTGGACTTGACTCCTTCCCCACCATGCAAATCCCAGATGAAGGGGACTGAGACACCGTGAATGGTTAACACTGAGTGTCAACTTGATTGCATTGAAGGATGCAAACTATTGATCCTGGGCATGTTTGTGAGGGAGTTGCCAAAGGAGATTAACATTTGAGTCAGTGGCTGGGAAAGGCAGACCCACTGTTAATCTGGGTGGGCACAGTCTAATCAGCTGCCGGCATGGCTAGAATATAAGCAGGCAGAAAAATATGAAAAGGGAGACTGGCCCAGCCTCCCAGCCTGCACCTTTCTCCCACACTGGATGCTTCCTGCCCTCGAACATCAGACTCAGTTTTGGAACTCGGACTGGCTCTTCTTGCTCCTCAGCCTGCAGAGAGCCTATTGTGGGACCTTGTGATAGTGTGAGTTAATAATAATAGACTCCCCTTTATATACTTACTTATTCCATTAGTTCTGTCCCTCTAAAGAACCCTGACTAATACAGACAACTTGTCCAAATTCCCTGGGATCTGAAGTCCACTGCTGTAACTTAGCGGCTCAGCCCACAGCATGCTGAGCCAGGTTCTGTGAACAAGCAGGTAGACGAACCAGAGGGTAACTTGTCTCACTTCCAAATGCCCAGACTAGCTCATAGTGTTCCTTTATCCATATAGCAAATATTTATTAATCGCCTACTATATGCTAAGTATCATGCTAGATGCTTGGAATGCATCAGTGAACAAAACTCCTTGTCTTCGTGGAGCTCACATCCTGAAAATTCTTATGAATTCAGTTCCAGGAACCAAAAAAGGGAACTAAGTTTGTAGTGTCTTCCTCTATCTTCAGCCAGAATCACATTTAAACCACCCACACTCAGGTATGAATCTCTCCTAAGGCCATCAGAGAAAGAATACCAATCTTGTTTTAGTAACTCATTCCGGTGTTGAATACTCTCACAAGACATTCTTCAGAGACAGAATACACCCCCTTTAGTATGCCTTTTATTTTGTTTTTTCCTAAGGAGACCTGATAGAAGTTAGTCACAACGTTCTGAGTAAGAACCAGTCACAGGCTGGAAGAGAGCCCTCAGCCTTCTCTGTTCAGCATGGATAGAATCTCAGATGCTATTGTCTGTCTCCAAGATTTTCATGTTTCGAGCCTTTCACCATCCACATCAACTCTCTGATGAATTTCCCCTACACATCCCAGTGGTTATAAAGCCCAGTCAGCCATTTCAGGTGCCACTCTACCCTTTCCAAGTCCTTTTCACTCTCACATTACTTCATATAAACCCTGTGATGTTGGCAAGGCCATGTTCGCCTTTCCCACTGCCCACAGAAGCCAAGTGAGCCCCAGAGGGGCCGAGTGACTTACCTAAGGTCACACAGCTAGTAATGAGGCAGAGGCAGCATTGCCAGCCGGGTCTCCAGGTGCTGAACTTGAGAGTTCTGTCTCATGGGAACCTCAGCTACCGGTTGGGAAGGTCCAGGTATGTGAAGTCTTGTGCAATCCCTGAGACATTTTGATGGCCGGTGGCCAGTTAACATTTAGGTCATGTGTTTTCTTCCCAGGTGTGTGCTGACCCTGTTCTGTACCCCTTTGTCATATGACCCCTAAGGTAAGGACTGGTAGCATAAAGTAAAATCATAACCGTCATCAACCAGATCCTGGCCTTCTAGGTCAGAGGCAGATTGGGGCCTCACCAGCCCCAGGTCCATTCCCATTAGTACTCATTTGCCCCATTTCTGTGAGGTTGGCACTGACTCACTGATTGCCACCCTCTGGGTTATCAGGCTGTGGTGCAACCAGAAGAGATTCTCATCTGTGTGAGGTGGCTTGAGTGTGGCTGGGTCTCGACTAGGGGGACCAGCCTGACCAGGTGGAGGAGACAGATTCTTCAGCGTCATCAACAGAAGGCTTCGATGGTTTTGCTTCTTTCCAAACTTAGCTAACCTATGCCACAGTTTGCTCAAAAATGATCACAATGTTATTTTGAGATGAAACCATTTGTGTTTGTGGGTAAAATTTGGCCTCATCATAATTCATGTAATGAGCAATACCACCTCATGCTTTTAGTCTTGCCCAGAGGGTTGCAAGTGAGTCCTTAATATAATGAAAGGAGTTCGTGTAGAGTTACAGGAACTGGTCAGTAATTGTGCTGGGCCATCTTCTGACCTCACAATATCAGAATCCTAGTCCCAATAATCTACTGTAGAACAATAACAGCAACAAAGAAAATGCCCTTTAAGAGCTAATTTTGAAATAATCTGGCTTCCCATTATAATTAAAAAAAAAAAAAAAAAAGACTCCTTACTACAACCTGTAAGTCTCTACATCAGAGTCCCCAACCCTCCAGTGCTGCAGGCTGGCACCAGTCTGTGGCTTCTTAGGAACTGGGCTGCATAGCAGGAGGAGTGAGCATTACTGCCTGAGCTCCACCTCCCATCAGATCAGCGGCGGCATTAGATTCTCATAGAAGCATGAACCCTATTGTGAACTGTGCATGTGAGGGATCTAGGTTGTGTGCTCCTTATGAGAATCTATAATAAATAATGCCTGATGATCTGACGTGCAAGAGTTTCATCCTGAAACCATCCCCCCACCACATCCGTGGAAACCAGTCTCTGGTGCCAAAAAGGTTGGGATCGCGGCTCTAGATGACCTGGCCTTGTCCTCTTCCTCCAATCAACATGTCTTTCCTCTCTTCCCACTGCTCACCATTCTCAAACATTCCATGCTCCTTCCCATCTTGTCCACCAGCTATTCTCCTTGTCTAGAATGATCCTTGCCCCATCCTTTGATCATCCTATGCCTAGTCCTTATTCAGGTCTCAACACAAGCCTTCCCATCCCAACCCTCCCCACTCTTCCTCGGTCACCCTGACCATTACTGTGTTCTATTTTCTTATATTAGGTGTATTCTTAGTGAGTATAAGCCCCATGAAGGTAAGGGCAATGCCTGTCTGGACTGTTACTGTATCCCCCTGACCGAGAACAGTGCTGGCATAGAGAAATGTGCAGTAAGCATTTATTGAATGGATGGGATGAATGAGTCAAGATCAGCCAGGTTTGGGATCCACTGCCTTGTTACAACTGTTTGCCCTTCCTGAGTCTTAGCTGCCTAATCTCTGTAAAACAAGATTATTAGCCTCTGTGGCAGCTAAGGCCCCATACAGCTTTGGCAGTCTATTATTTTCTGGCCCTGGGTACCCATGGGGAGCCCAAGGGCTTCAGCCTCAACCATCACCCAAAACTGGACTATTATTTTGTAAGTAAGGCAACATCACAAGTCCCAATTTAGGCAAAATGTATCAGGCCCATTGAAAAGGTCTCCCTCCTGCCAAGAAAGAGTGGGGTTGTGCTTTTTCCTAGGAAGAGGCTAGATGATCCTGATAGGAATTGTTCCCCATGAAGTCCGTTTGATTGAATCTGTTGACTTGTTCATGCCAAGGTATTTGCAACTGGATGGAACAAATCAATATTCTGATATATACATGAGTTGTGCTTAGAAGGAAGACTTAACTAAGTCTGCAACTACTGGAACCTCTTTTTAGTTTTATAAATAAAGATAATTTATTCTTTTTCCATCTTCAGGCAAGTCCCTCGGACTTCATTAATTCTTTCTAATGGATATTGCACTTATAATGACATAGAAAATAATGGGAAGGAGACAGTTAATAAGATGGAAATAAATGTTTTTCTACCTAATTAGAGAATATAATCTTAAAGTAACTTGTATTCTTTGATCTAAGGCAGTTAGGACTGTGTGTTGTTTTTGAATGAATACTGCTAAATTTTGGTAAGTAAATACCATTATTATCAACATTTGACTTTGAATACCCTAATGGCACTCCTGTAGGCTTACTTTAATTTCAATGATGTATTTTAATTTTGGATATAGAATAGAAACTACAGTTTATATAAGTTTTAGGAAATAGAAAACAAGTTGGGTTAATTGGGGCCCAGTTATTTAAAACACACACACACACACACACACACACACACACACACAGATATACACACACACAAATCATTAAATAATGTGAAGGGAAAACAGACATGCAAAGAAAGTCAATTTTTTATCATCATAGTCCAAAAGTACCTGAACTATCAGGTGTAAATTATAACTGACAGATACATAAAGGCTGTTTGTTAGAATTGTTGGGCCAATGCTGACAAAGTAAATGAATAAGTATTTTTGAGATCTACTGAGTGCCAGGCCCTGGGTCAGAGGCTGCAGGGAATAAAAGACGAATTTGAGTCCACGTCTCTTGGAACCCACAGTCCAGAAAGAGGTAAACCAGGTGCACAAATAAGTAGATTTCACAGAGAACATCATAGGTATGATCAGACACGTTCAAAATGTTGCTACAGGTCCCAAGGAGGGGGACAACAGCTGCAGTTGTAGTAGTTGGGATCAAATAAGGCAAAGCACATAAAGGCTCCTCATTTTTCAGACTTGGGTGTTTCCATGTCCTTCATAGCTTAGTAAACATCTCTACACTATATCTAATACAATGGGATGGCTATGGGAGATTATCAGTGTACATTGATCAATCAATCAATTGATTCGATTGATACTTAGTAAAAGATAAAGGATACATATTCCAAACATAGTCCTTAGCTACCAGTAGGTTGAGTTAACAGATTTTGGGGGTTTAACCTGAAGATTGATCAAAAGTTTGGCTACTATAGTTGTAGACCCATAAGCATAAGTTCTGTAGGTATCTATCGGTTTTAGTTTTCTGGGCAAAGATTATTAAAGCCAATCAAGGGAGGAAAAAACAGGCATTTGTACAGCCTGCTCCAAAATGAAGGAGGCTGCATTTAATAGCAGCTCAACTTTCTTTTTCCATCTAAATGTTCTGAGAATTACATCCCAGACTTCGCACCAAGAAGTGGTTGTGTGGTTCTGCCAGGTAAAGAAGCAGGCCCTGAATTGTGCTGGTGGGGTTTTACTAATAGATGGATAGAAAATAAAAGTTCAGCTTTGAAAAGTTCATAGGGCTGTCTGCTATGATGTGCAGGCCCCTAAAGACAGCATTTCCCCAGCACCCTAAACCCTGATCACTGAACCCTCCACAGTTACTCTTACCATTGAACCAGCTGGACTGTTACTGTATCCCCCCGACCGAGAACAGTGCTGGCATAGAGAAATGTGCAGGAGCCAGCTGTAGTCTGCACACACTGTGGAATCTCAGGCCCCATCAGAAATGAGCCATGGAGGAACAGCCAACCTGCTCATTTCAGTTTGTTGCCTCAGCCTACACCTCCACAGGACTCCTGGATGAAATAGAAACTGAGAACAGGTGAGCTGCAGCTGCCGAATTTGGAGCACCCAGAGGAAGCCCATTTCAGGGCAAGACAGCCTCTTGCATTAGGCCAAGAGACCAGAGAAATCAGGAACTTGGGAGGCATGGGACTTAGCATTCCAGCCCACCCGCTGCCTTTTGTGTGGACTCTGACTCAATTAGAAGCCCAGGGAGGTATAGCAACAAAAGTTTGGGGATAGGCAGATGTTAGGAAACAAAGAAAACCTGTCCCTGGTCCTGGCTCTCAAAGTTTCCATTTGGAGTAAATTTTCACAATGGAAATTGATTCTTTAACTTTATTGAATTTTCTTAAAAAGAATGGACTTTTTTTGGTTCTGTCTCAGTGATTTTAATTAATTTTCAGAGGTCTATAGCAATAACTGTTACCTAGAATGCTATTATGGATAAAATGTGACGGGCATAGATAAAATTAAATGTTAATTGGCATAATTATCCAGTTAATATTTAAAGATTTGTTATCTGCATTCCTCTGCTTTTGCCTTATTGTGCTTTGCAGCTCAATATGAATTTTTTTTTAGAAAAAGAATTTTCTCTTCATCTCCCACTGAGTTATTTTTCACTTTGGATTTTCTAGTTATTAGTCAGAGATGATAATAATAATTTTTCTTAACACGCAGGCTGCAGCTGAGAATTTCCAAACTGCAGTGAGTCACCTCTGGAGTAGTCAAGTCATTTATCTCCAAGCCTCAGGGTCAGACGTTGTGCCTGGAAGGGGATTCAGGACTCCCCATCCTTGATACCAGGCATCAATACCATGATCCCTCACCTCATGGCATAGCTGTCTGTGGCTAGTCCGTGTGAGCCACTGTAGTCGCACAAGCAGGCCTCCAAAGTGGCCTCTAATTTTCATGTCTTTCAAACCAGTAGATTTCACATTCACCCGGCTTCAGCATCATTGCACACACAAGGTCCCAAACCTATGTCAGATTGCCGAACAGTGACAGAGACTCATTAAATTGCACAGGACCACCTGTCCAGGTTACTGTGCAGGAAGGGTCCAGTGCAAGGACCTGGACTATAAGGAGATCTCGCTTATAGTCCTCCCCATGTTCTACCAATCATTTCAAATCATGGATTGTCAGTGTGGCTGAGTGCTAGGTCTTCAAACTTCAGTCATTTTTATTTTATTCTGTACCAATGTTTACTTTGTATTTTTCTTTCTTTATTTTCATAAGTAAATATATTTTTATAAGAAAACTTTATATTATTACCACAAACAGAAACCTGTATCACTTGGCATAAATAACAAGGAACCATGAGAATGAATAATACATTAGGGTTTTCAGCCAATACAGTAAAATAAAATGGCAATGAAAGTTCAGCTCCTGGAGGTAAAAAGGCTTAAATGCAGAGAACAGAAACTGGTTCACTGATTAAGACCACAGACTGAGGCAAGCTCTTCCCTACCACTTTATATAAGTGTGTGTGTGTGTGTGTGTGTGTGTGTGTGTGTGTGTTTGCGTGTGTGTGTGTGTATTATATATATGTGTGTATATGTGTATATATACACATATATGTGTATATATATGTATGTGTATATAATGTGCGCGTGTGTGTGTGTGTGTGTGTGTGTGTGTGTGTGTGTTTATAAATAGCTGCTGACTCACTGTCTAAAGTTACGGCTTAAAGGTATGTATAAAAATAGACACAATTTCAAGACTAGGACCTTAGCCAACCACCAGTTAACTTGTTGCTCTGATTTGTGAATGACATAAAAATAGAAAGAAAGAAAATAATAACTGATTCAAATCTTGGAAATAAAAAATATGCTAGTGGAAATAAAACAATTGAATATAATAAAAATCGGGATTAGACAGAGAGAGTCAGAAAGAGTATTATTAAATGGGAATATATAGTATTAAGGAATCCACCAGAATGTAGCACAGACAGAAAAGATGAAGAGGAGATGGAAAAGAAGGAGACAAAACAAAAGTCAAAAGGAAGTTCGCTTAAGAGGCACGTGGATAGACTTGAGATTTTTCTCCAACTCTTTTTAATAAGAGTTCCAGAAGAAAAAAAAAATCGAGAGAATGATAGAGAAACATTATATGACGAGATAATACTTGCAAATTTTATCAAGACAACCTGAATCAAAGTTGAGCAAAGCATACACAGTGTCAGATAGACATAAGAAATAGGTTTTGAGATCTATTGTGCGGCACGGTGATCATGGTCAAAATAACATTGTGAAAAATTAACTGGGTGTGGTGGTGCATGCCTGTAATCCCAGCTACTAAAGAGGCTGAGGCAGGAGAATCACTTGAACCTGGGAGGCGGAGGTTGCAGTGAGCCGAGATGCTGAAATCAGGCCACTGCACTTTAGCCTGGGCAACAGATTGAGACTCTGTCTCAAAAATAATAATAATGATAATATATTGTGTATTTTGAAATAAGAAAGATAATACATTTCAAATATATCATCATAAAAAATGATGGATAAGTGAGGTGATAGATATGACAATTAGCATGACTTAATCATTCCACATTGGTTGGCTATATCGAAACATCACATTGTACCCCATAAATGTGTACAAGCATAAGTTGTCAGCCAAAAGTAATAATAAAAAGTGTATTGTAGAGCATACCTAGCACCCATATCTTGGTTTCTAATACCATTCTCCAATAAAAGGAATCAGGGCTCCCTCAAGAAATGGCTGATTCTAAGACTAGGGCAGGAAATATACAAGATGAGCCAAAAGAAAAATAATACAATGATGGAGGCAAGCCAAATGATACATGAACCAAGTGAAAGCTAGAAGAATTTGAACAAGAAAATAAATATAATGATATTGAGCTATAAGCCAAAGTATGAAAATGTCCATTTGCACATACTGATATAAATAAATGATTGAATAAATAAACAAATGGGGAGAATAGATATAGTTAATATGCAGAATTTCAAATAATTTTTGTAGGTACATTGCCCTTAAGAAGGTGGAGCATAATTCCTATTTAAGTGTGAGCTGCACATAGTGATTTTCTTCCAAAGAGTACAGTATGGAAAGGGAGGGGAAAATGAGTAACTTTAGAGTGGAGAAACCTGATAAGCATTACCTCAAGTCAGGTGATCCTAGCTAATTTCGATAGTGATGTCATTTTCACAATATATGCCCTTGATGTGTATGATGTGGTGAGAATGGCACTTTACCCCTGTCATCTTCCTCCATAAAACACATTACCTTGCTCTAACAATCAAGAAAATATCAGACAAATCCCTATTAAGTTCATTCTACAAAACAGCTGACCAGTTATCTTCACAATTGTCAAGGTCTTCAAAAATAAGAAAGCCTCAGAAACGGTCACAACTAATAAGAATCTAACAAAATAAGATGACTAAATGTAATATGGTATCCCAGATAGGATCCCAGAATTGAGAAAAAAAGACATTAGGGAGAAATTGAGAAAATACAAATAAAATATAGATTTTGGTTAATAATAATGTATCAACATTGGTTCACAAATGGGGACAAATGTGCCACACTAATGTAAAATGTTAATAATAGAGAACACTGGATGTGGGGTATACAGGAGTTCTGTACTATTTTCTCAATAATTTTGTAAATATAAAACTGTTCCAAAATATAATTTTTTAAAGGTGCATAACAAGTTGACCAAGTAGGATAAACAAAGACTCACTGTAATGAAATGTAGAACACCAAAAATATTCTAAAAGCTATGAAAGCAAAAAGAGCAGCTACAGTTAAATTTACTTTGATCAGCAGTAATAAAAGCCTGGCAACTGTGAAGGTAAATCTCAAAAGTGCTGATGAAAAATAAAATAAATGTCAACTTAAAATTTTATACCTACATGAACTATTAATAGAGAATGAAGACAAAATCAAGCCATTTTCAACACATTATTTATATACTATTTACCTATCTTATGTAAAAGAACAATTCAAGAAAGGCTATTTTGAAGAATAATTTAGCTGCAGGATTAACACAGATATCGAGATTAATATAAAGTTGCATATGTCAACAGTGGCATTGGTCTAAGAATAGGTAAACAGACCAATGGAACAGACTAGGATCTAAAAGCAAATCCATCTATCTATGGTCATCTGAATTATGGCAAAGGTCCCACAGCAATATGATGGGGAAATAATGGACTTCGAGCAGTGGTAGTAGATAATTAGCTAGCCTTGTGTTACAAGGAAACTTGACCTTACCTCACACTGTATACAAAATTCAATTCAAAATGAATCAATGGGCCGGCACCATGGCTCACATCTGTAATCCCAGCACTTTGAGAGGCGGAGGCATGTGGATCACCTGAGGTCAGGAGTTCAAAACCAGCCTTGCCAACATGTCAAAATCCTGTCTCTACTAAAAATACAAAAAATTAGCTGGGCATGGTGGCACATGCCTGTAGTCCCAGCTACTTGGGAGGCTGAGGCAGGAGAATCACTTGATCCTGGGAGACAGAGGTTGCAGTGAGCCAAGATAGCACTATTGCACTCCAGCCTGGGCAATAGAGCAAGATTCCATCTCAAAAAAAAAAAAAAAAAGAAAGAAAGAAAGAATCATAGAACTAAATGTGAAAGACAAAACAATAAGGATAAAATAAACAACAATTTCTGTGATCTTGAGGTGGACATAGAATTCTTATAAAGCACAAAAAACACTAAACACAAAGGAAAATATTGTTCTTTAAATTACCTTAAAATGAAAAACTTATGTTTATCAAAAGATGCATTAAGAGAATGAAAAGTCATACCTCATAGTGGGAGAAGATATTTGTCACACATATAGCCAATAAATAACTTGTATCCAAAACACATTTTTTTTAAAAAAAACTTCTACAAATCAATTTTTAAAAGACATGCAACTCAATTTTAAAATGGGCAAAATAGGGTACTCCATGAAACAATAATGTTTATGCCAATAAACATTAAAAATGTTTTTTAATATCAACAGTCATTAGGGAAATGCTAGTTAAAACTACAACAGGACACCACTACACACCTACCAGAAGAGTTACCCCTTTAAAAACAGAAGATATCAAAGTACTGGTGAAGATGCAGAGCAACTGGAACTCTTATGTAGTCCTGGGAGGAGGTTACATTGGTAACTGGCTAAATTTGGAAAACTGGCAGTATCTTTTGCCACTGAAGATTTACCTAACCCAAAACTGGGCAGTTAAACTCCTACATATTAAACCAACCGAAATAAATACACACACACAGACACACAGACACACACACACACACACAAACACACACACACACAAACACACACACACACACACACACACACAGAGAGAGACTGAGAGATCTGTACTAAAATGAACATAGCAAATATAAAATATAGGGAATATAAAATATTCTTCATAAAACCCAAAAAACTGGAAACAACACAAATATCCATCAGAAAAACAAAAGTTAAAAAAATTACATTTTATGCTGACAATAGACTACTACCCAGCAATTAAAAAAAAAAAAAAACCACTGCTTGCAATGATGTGGATAAATATTACAGACAGAATGCTGAATAAAAGAAGACAGACATATATGTATGCATGACTCCCTTTATACAAATTTCAAAAACAGTCCAAATTCATCGATGGTGAATCTCAGCTCTGTCATATACATGTACTAATATCATTACTAATATCAAAGGCACAAATATAGATTTAGGATGGCATTCTTATTAATGTTTGTGCAAGTAAATCCATCTATCAAATGATCTTTGTATAGAAACAGGGCAAGGTAATTGCTGTATAAGACATAAGATGATAAATAGTAATGGGGGCTTATTTAGGAATTAATATTTAACTACTCTTCAAATTATAAACTGTAGAGATCTAAACACATTTTTTAAGGTATTAAATTCATTTGAATGCATTTAACTATTGAAGGGTTGTGATTAATGCAAGTTCTAATAATTAATGATGTCCACATTTTTCCAACATCAAACCATCATTTAGGTTAGGGATTCCTATCTAGACTATAATAAACATTCATCCTAAAAACATCTGTTTTTATTCCACAAATTCAATAAAATATTTAGTTGCCTAAAAATTAACAAATAAAGAAAAAGATTAGCAATAATAATATAACAGCAAACATTTATTAAGCACTTAAATTGTGCCAGACATCATTATAAGCAGCTATATACATCATTAGCTCATTTATTATCTCAGCAATCTCATGAATTGTTATTATTGTTCCTATCTTGCCAATGGAAAACTGAGGTACAGAGATACTAGGTGTCCAGAGTTACATAGCTTGTAAAAGGAGATTCAGTGTATGAACCCAGCCAGTCCAGTACCAGAACCTGCATTCCTAACTACCCTATTACAAGAATGCTTATCCAAAAGTGATTTAAAATAGGGGAAATCTAAAAGCAACTTAAAGGTACATAAATCAGGGTAAATTTCCAATATGAAATGGGTATATGATCACTAAAAATATGTATTTTCAGAAAAATTCAATGATATAGGAAATGTTCATGAAAATATAAAACAGAAAGCTGAATATAGCAATGTGACATTTATTGAGTGATTACTATGTTTCATGCTCTATTCCACATGATTTATAATGGACTATCTCAACTAATTATCACACTTACTTTCAAACAGATACCATTTTCATCCCCATTTTACAAATGAGAAAAACTTCCAGAAGTTAAATAATTTTCTCAAAATACAGACCCTGGGATTCAAATGCAAATTGTCTGAAACAGGAAGCAATGCTCTTAAATAGCACTCTACACAACTTTTCCTTTATCCTCCTGTAAAACTGAATGTATACGAGCACCCATTAATTAATTCATTCAAGAAGTATTTATTGAACATTTCATATGTCCCAGGTACACTGTAGCATTGGGACTACAGCAGTGAACAGGTAGATAAAGTTCTTGTATTATATTCTAGTGGCAAATTAAAACATCAAACCACTCACTGTAATAAAGTTTAATGAGCACTAAGACAAGGGAAGTTCCAGGGTGCTTTGGAAACTAGTAGTCTAATTAATTCCTGGTATGACAAGTCCCTTTTAAATCCTATTATTTTTACATATTAGTCTGGGCAGGACACAATTCAGATGATCAATGAGCACACTCCACACATCCACTGAATGAGAGAAGAAATCTCTATTTGTTTTTACTCAATGATTGTTGTAACCTGCTACCCAGGCCACAGACTGGACCAAGACCGGCCAAAAGTGGCTATCCTCATGCAATGGTTGCCATGCTCTGGTATCCTGACTGAGAAGAAGAGCAGAAAAAAAAGGAGGGGGCTGAGGACTCAAATTGGCATGTTCCAGATTAAAAGACTTGAAGGAAATCTGCCATAATGCTATCTCCAGATAACTTGATGGCTTATCTCCAGATAGGAGTTGAGTGATGTTATTTTCTCTTTGTACTTTTATATGTTCCATGTTTTCTACCGTGGATAATATTTTGTATGTATAGTTTTCAAAACTCCAGACCATTTGCACAGTGACAGTAAATTGTAAAAAAGATAAAATAACCAGTTAAAGAGATTTAGGACTTTTCTGACTATAGGAACCAAATGCTGTATCAAGTTTTGTTTGTTTGTTAATTGTGTAAAATACCCATAATGTAAAATGTACCACATTAACGATTTTTAAGTGCATCGCTCTGTAGCATTAAGTATATTCACATTGTTGTGCAATCATTATCACCATCCATTTCCAGAACTCTTTTAACCTTGCAAAACGGAAACTCTATGATGATTAAACAATACCTCCTCATTGCCCTCCCCCCAGACCCTGGCAAACACCATGCTACTTTCCATCTCTATGAATTTGAGTACTCTAGGTACCTCATGTAAGTGGTATGATATATTCCTTTTGTGACTGGCTTATTTCACTTCTCGTAATGTCCTAAAGGGTCATTCATTGTCTCAGTCCATTCAGGCTGCTATAACAGAATACCTCACACTAGGTAGCTTATAAACAAAAGAAATTCGTTTTCCACAATTTTGGAGGCTAGAAATTCAAGATCAGAATGGCAACAGATTTGATGTCTGGGGAGGGACCATTTCCTGGTTCATAGAAGGCCATCTTTGAGCTATGTCCTCACTTGTAGGAAAAGGTGCAAGAGAGCTTTCTGGGGTCTCTTTTATAAGGACACTAATCTCATTTATAAGGGTTCTACCCTCATGACCTAATCACCTCCCAGAAGCCCCTAATACCATCCTAATACCATCACATGGGAAGTTAGGATTTCAACACATGAATTTCGGGGGACACAAATATTTAGTCCCTAATAGCAATGTTGTTACACGTGTCCAAATATTTTTTTAAAGACTGAATAATATTCCATTGAATTTACACATCACATTTTGTTTCTCATTCATCTACTGATGAACACCCGGATTACTCCCACCTTTCGGCTATTATGAATAAAGTCGTTGTGAACATGGGTGTGCAAATATCTCTTACAGTCTCTACTTTCAATTATTTTGGGTATATATTCAAAAGTGGACTTTTGGGATCATATGGTAGTTCCATGTTTAATTTTTTAAGGAACAGCCATACTGTTTTCCATAGAAACTGTACCTTTTGACTTTCCCGCCAACAGTGCACAATATTTCAACTTCTCCATAGGCTCGTCAATACTTGTTATTTTTGAATTTTTTATAATAGCCATCCTAATGAGTATGAGGTAGTATCTCCTTGTGGTCTTGATTTGCATTTCCCTAATGATTAGTGATGTTGAGCATCTTTTCCTGTGCTTATTGGCCATTTGTATATCTTCTTAGGAGGAATGTCTATTCAAGTCCTTTGCCCATTTATTTCCTTTACTGCTGTTGAAATGTAGGAGTTCTTTACACATTTTGATATTAACCCTGTATCAGATATATTATTTGCAAATATTTTCTCCCATTCCATGGATTGTCTCCTCACTCCACTAATTGTGATACATCCCATATTAAATTAGATATTTCCATTAGGGGTGAAGACATGAAAAAACTGAGTTTTTTTCCAGGCCAGTAATTCATGCTGGGCCCACTAAAGCAGGGATAGTCCCATGTCTGTGGCTAGTCATTCAGAGATATAGACCTGATGTGTGACTTTTAGAATGAGGGAATATAGCAGAAGTAAGGTCAGACCAGGCTTTGACGTGTCTCTCCTCTGACTCCACATCCAAACAACTTGCCATGCCCTCCCAATTCTTTCTTCTCCAGCATGACCACATCCACTCTCCCTTTCCATCGTTCTTCTGCCACCCTCATTCAGATGTCTGTGATTCTACTCTAACAGATTTTTTTTTTTTTTTTTTGAGATGGAGTTTCACTCTTGTACCCAGGCTGGAGTGCAATGGCACGATCTCGGCTCACCGCAACCTCCGCCTCCTGGGTTCAGACAATTCTCCTGCCTCAGCCTCCTGAGTAGCTGGGATTACAGGCACGCGCCACCATGCCCAGCTAATGTTTTGTATTTTTAGTAGAGACGGGGTTTCACCATGTTGACTAGGATGCTCTCGATCTCTTGACCTCGTGATCCACCCGCCTCAGCCTCCCAAAGTGCTGGGATTGCAGGCATGAGCCACCGTGCCCGGCTGTCTAACAGATTTTTTAAGTGCGTGTTGTTCAGAATGCTACTGTGAAAAATATGGGCTGCAAATAAAATGTCCTAGGTCCAGATAAAATTGAGAAATTATGGGTTCATAAAAACTAAACACATTTTTATTATGGACTTCTCAGAGCCTAGACTATGCTAAAGAGGATTACATATCTCAAAGTACAGATGCAGTGTAAAAGTTTTCTAAGGTTATTTAGCTGCTGAACACATTTAGCTGCTGAACACACTCCTAAATGTGTTCAGCAGCTAAATAACCTTAGAAAACCTTTACACTATTGCCACATTTCAGCATTTTCTAGGTCCTATTAAAAGTTCATAGTCCCCCAACCTTCTGGTCTCCTGGTTGAATTAATCTGCCTAAGATGCCACCCCAGGATGTCTCTTATTGGCTACCAAAGGAAGCATATCAAAGGCTAACTGAAAGGTAGGTCTAACTTATCCTTCAAGAATGTTTGCTGACTACTCCCCCATACAAACCCTACACTTCTAACAAACTGGACTGAGTATCCTATCCAGAAAAGGTACAGCCTTTCCCATTTTCCTACAAAAAGCTCTTTCACACCATCCCCTGTCAAACTCTTGCCATCCCCTAGGGCTCACCTCCTGACTTCTCAGCTCTCCAGGTGGAAGGAATCACTCCCTCATCCAGATCCCCCAACACCTTGCATTGCAAAATAACATCATTATCTATATGTTGCATTATTCCTCATATTGGGCTTTTTTTTTTTTTTTTTTTTAAGGACTGTGCCTTTCCCATTGAATTCTTTGTATTTCCTTTGTCTTCCGGAAAAAAAAAAAAAAAAAAAAAACTTAAAAAAAAAATTACACAAGTAATAAATAAATCCATGCTTGTAAAAATTCAAACAACACCAAAATATGTAGAGGAAAAACAATCCATTCTTTAATCTTAGCCTGCTCTAACAAGAAACTTCCATCAATAGTTAACTGTGTATCATTCAAACCCTTATTTACATTTAAGTATATATATGTATGTATGTGTATATATATGTGTATGGAAAATATAAATACTTTTGATTATAATTTTGTTAAAACACAAATGAGATTATGAATATATCTGCTACACTATGACCTGAATTTTTCACTTTACATTATATCTTGAAGATTATTCTGTGTCATTACATATGAATCAAATGCAGCTTTAGTGGCTTCATGACATTCCATTTATGGAGGTACTATTTTATGTTTAACTATTCTCCTTGACAATTTAGTTTGCTTCTTAATTTCACAATTAAAAGTCAATGCTGCAATTGTACAATTCTTGTACATATATACATTTATGTACAATCCTTGTACACATATATTTATGTTCATTATACGAGTGACTGGATCTTTAAAATAAGGATGTAATACTGGGCAAATGCTACAAACATAAAATTTCAATGCTAACAAATTGTCCACTAAAAAGCCAACAATAACCATAAATGTTTGTTGAATGACTATGTCTCAAATTATAATACTTTAAAGGGCCTATCTCTCTGGTCCAGTGCCCAGCACAGAACCACACAAAAACAGACAGTCAATGCACATTCCTGTTTAGAAACAGTAGTAATCAGTTTTATAAACTCCTATCAGTTGAATACAAGATGGGTAATAGTTTCTGTGAAAGTAATCTATGGGTCTTAGCTGGACACAAGCTTAACATAAGGCAAGATAAAGTAGCACCTTAAAATGAAAACAAAAACAACTCTTTGGTTGCATAAATAGAAGGACAATTTTTAGATCACAGGACCTAATAATCAGTTTAATTCAACAAACATCTATCCCACAGACTTGTACAAGTCAGACTACATATTTTTCAATGAGGGACACTGGTTACAAGGAGGTCACTGACAACCTGGGGTTTACTCAGGATGATAAAAGCTCTGATGCCATGTTACATGAGGCAGAATAGGAAAACTGGAATATTTAACCTAGAGAGGAGAAAACCTAGGCAGCTCATGATAGCCATCTTGAAACAACACGAAAAGCTAACATGGAAAAAGAGGAAGCAGATGTACTCTCTAAACCAGCACTAAAGGTGGACTCGTCAGGCAGAGAGATTTCAACCAATGTGAGCTGACCACTTTCTAACCACTTAGGTCATTCAACAATGAAATGAGCTGTCTCATGAGGTAATAGGGTTCCCACCCGTGAAGAGGTTACAGAAGAGGGGTGTGGACTTTTAAGGATCTTGCAAAGGAACTCATGAAAAGTAAGGCATCTCCAGGTGTCCCATAAGCAGGGGCAGAAACCATCTTCCTAAGGACAAAGGAATCAGCTCCTGGTCTATTTTCCATTTATTCCAGCACCTCAACCTGTAGGACCTTAAACAATTGTTTTCTAACATCCTGAGTCCTGGTGAAAAAAGAGAGCCAGCATGACACAGTCCAAGGATGAAGAAAGCTCTGAGAAACGGAAGGGAAAGTTACAAAGAAGAAAAAAGAAAATAATATTTAAAAACAGGCATTGTCTTTACTTAGTTCTCTCATCTCTTTCCTTTGCTTCTTCCCAACCCTCAAGTTCCCCATAATCCTCCCTTCCCTATATCCCAGGACTTTCCTGCCCCAAAGGAAAATGTCTGATAATTAACCCTAAACTAGGGGTAACAAACAGGGTCAGTCTCAAGAGCTAATTCCCATCAACTGGTAGTGCCTGGCAAGAGCCCTGATTGGGAGGGATTCTGATAATGCATCTGGGCAATTAACTAGCACTGTCTGCCCTGAGCTCCGTGTTAGGGAGTGGTGGTGCACGTGCCAGAGTTGATAAGCTTGCGTTAGGACACACTAAGATGTTAGTATTTGCAAATCCCTAGGGAGGAATGAAATTAAGTTTTACAAAACATCTGTAGGAAGAGGGAATGCTTAACCCCAAAAAGGGGCTTAATAATAATAGAGATTGAAATCCCTGTGGCATTTTAGTGGAGGCCCCATCTGAGGGAATGAAGTGCCTCCCCATACCCCTATAATCCTACCAGAGAGGCAACCTCCAGTTCCATTCCCTGTTGGACAGGCTCCGGGAGCCAAAGAGAGTAGGTAGATGTGAATATCTCCTGTATCAAGCGTTCCCTACTTAAGGTCCAGGGATCAGGACAAATGGATTTTTGTCTAGAGGTGACCACACTCATCTCTCCCATTTTCCATGCCAAGACCTAAACCAAGCAACTGAGTAGAGAATTGACTTCCCAAACTTGACACACTTTCCTCCAGCCTTTGAATTCATGGCTACATGTGCCCTGATCCTACAAGGGCCAGGAGCTTCTTTCAAGTGTCTCATTGCTCTTGGGCCAGACTCAGGTCCTCTGTCCCTTCACCAGGTAACTCTGCCCACTCCCTGAGGCTCCTGCCTACCTCTCAGAGGCCTGTTCCAAGCATTATGGTGATGTCAGTGGCTTCTGGCTCCCTGCCTGCAGCCCACGCTTTCCTCTACAACAAAAATGCTTCAATTCTTCTGCCCTCATCGCCTTTTAAGTTGTCTGTCCCCGGCCTGCCACAAAGGGCTCTGTTCTCCCTTTGGTGTCTCCTCAGCACACAGTCAAGACTGCTCCAGGGCAGGGGCCAAGGTTGGTGGGGGTGATTGGGAGACACTCAGGGCTTCTCACACATGCTTTTCACTGCATGTTGAGGAAACTGAGACCCAGAGGGGAAAAGAGACTCACTCAAAGTGATGCAGAGATAATAGTAGAGGTGAGGCAGGGACCTGGGTTTCCCCACATGCCATCCGGTCTTCCCATCCCTTGAGCATCTATGTGGCAGCACAGGCTGGGACTGCTTAATTTGATTATTACCTTATACTCTTTTAAGACAACGCTCCCTCTCTGTCTCCTTTCTCTCCTTCTCTTCCTCCTTCTCTCCTTCTTGTCCTTGTATCTGGCTCTTCTCACACCTTTCTCTGCCTCTCATCAACATCTCTCTTCCCCTTCTCTCTACCTCAGTTCTTTTCTTCTCTTTCTTCTCTTCTCTTTTTCTTCCTTTCCCTCTCTTTTTCCTCTCTCTCTTTCTGTCTGACAACAAATGAAGAAGAGCTACTTCCTCCCACAAAATTGGCGTCCTCCCTAAGCTTCAAAGGGGGCCTTGCACAGGTCCAGAGGAGAACTGGGGTAATCCCCTCTGGGTTAACTAACTGGGTCACATTCCTTCAGGGTCCATTCTCAGACCCTACAATCTGGGTAATCTATTTTCTTTTGAAAAGGTGCAATTTTATTTTCCTTTGTTTTTTGACTAGCTGTAGATAACAATCGTATCATGTAAAGGCGAGGTGTTCTGCTACTAGTAAAGCATTCTCCCTGTTGGATTTTGGGGGTCAGTGGGGCGGGGGATGGGGAGGGAGGGCGGAAGCCACCTGGAAAGTGAGTGCTCACTGAGATGCTGATGTTATCTGATGAAGCAGGTCAGTGTGTTCTGCTTCAAACGTGGTTAACAATGAGAGAAGAGTAGGAGTGCAGGTTTTGCAACCAGATACCTGAATAATGTGTAATACATAGGGAACACAGATGAGATGGCCTTTTATTGTTTTTCTGATCTATGCTGTCAGGTTGCACTTATGAAATGGGGAGAGACAAAGCAGACAGTTCTCCCTGTGGTCCTCAGCATGTCACCTCTGGTGGGCCTGGGCCTACTTCTCCCACCGACGACTCCCAGTGTAGACTAGGCTTGGCCACTGGGGTGCTGGAAGATAATCTCTCCCAAACCCTTAAGTGTTGGTCTTAGGGAAAGAGTGCTATATGGGGAGTTAAGAAATGAGGAGTCTTCATCTCCACAGCTTTGTACCTGCTATGTGATCCCGAGTTCATAATTTGTCTTTCCAATGCCTGGATTTTCTCTTACCTGGAATGAAGAAATCGAACTGGATGAGTGATTTTCAAATAATGCTCCGTGCATTCCCAGGGATCACCACAACAATGTTTCAGGGCATCTTCACCCAGAGAAATAGTGTCTGTCAAACAATGAGGGTTGAAACTTCCAGAGAAACCTGCCTGTTGCTTATATTTGTTTAGTATGATGGAGTTCTAGGTAAGATTTAGTTAGAAAAAAGAGGTTTCCTAAAGTATGAAAACCACTAAGGTAGATTATTCTTTTTCTTATACAGGAGCTACAGAGAGGTGCCCCAAATCTGATCAACAAGATTCTCCTGTGAGAGCAAAGAAAGAAATTAGCCCAAAATGGCTCAGAGCACAATTATATAGTCATGTTTAGGACACCAGCTTGCCCTCAAGCCACAGCACTTAGCCTGACCTGACTAAACATATCCACAGAAAGACAGGCTTGTCAGAAGAAATATCCATTATGTATGGGAGCACTGAAAAAGGATGTTAGTAGTCACCAACCAAGCACTGCCCAGGGTGCCCAATCCTCTAGTTCTAATTTGTATATGTGTGTGTGTATGTGTGTATGTATATGCACGTGCAGGCATGTGCACATTTATAAGCCTCTCTTGGTGTGATCGTTTTATACGAGAGATGGTTCAAACATAGCATATATATATATATGCACCTTCTCCTCAATCCTACACCCATGGCAGACATCACTAATCAACTATCACTTTCCTACCAAGCCTAAATGTGGCCTCATACTTCTCAACACTCCAGACAGCCCTGAACAATTGATAAGAGCACTTGTTAAACGAAGCCTGCCTTTCATACTTGCATTTAAACTTTTGAATCATATAAGTAACTCTTTTTGTTTAGATCTCTGACTCACCAAGCAACTTTCTTATAATAACATAGTTTCCCATGAGGGTACAGAAACCAAATGGACTTTTCAGAAGACAGGAGTGTCCAGTCTTCTGGAACACTCTATTTTTCACTATATAGCAACTTCATGAATTCAGTTATTGCAAATCATTTCCTTTAAAACAAAAGTATCTTTCTTTCAGTATGAAAAATTAGGTATCTTGATAACTAAAGGTCTGATGACCAAACCCTGGACTCTGGAAGATCCCTGGGTAGAAAACCATTTGAACCACCATGTTTCTTCAGATAAGTTACTCATGATCTCTGTGTAGCATGGTAAAATTTTGTTCCTTTCAAAAATTTTTGTGATGACTCCAAGCAGTGGATTCTACAATTTAAGAGATATTTGCCATTTTCAGAGTAAGTTAAGGTCAGAGATTAACAGAGTGTCTGTCTAGTACTCATGAGGATATGTCCAGACAGCTTAATGGGAAAAGAACGAGTATGGCAGTCTGGAAACAAACCCATCCCCCTGCTGCAGCCTTTATCTGTCAGACTCTGTTAAAATCCAAATCAAAATTCCATGCCAGCAACCACAAGAACATCTAACCATGAAATGTCTTCTTTACTTGCTTGGTTTATGTGAACATATTTGAGTGATAATTAGAAAATAATAATTAAATGCTTACCAAATGAGGTCCTTTCAGAATGATGCTGAAAATTGCCAAGAGAATCATTTGTCCTTCCATCAAGTTTTTACCCTTGGCTTTGTTGAGCCAGTTAATTGAAGAGCCACGCTAAGGCCAAGGTTGGCTCAATCCCCATGTAAATGAGTTTCATAACCATAATCTGTTCCTAAGGGGCTTAAATAAAAGGGTACACAGGATACAAAGTGCCATTCCTTCTTTTAGAAAACTCAGACATGGGTCCCACCTATAGCAAATCTCACATTTTTACACAAAGTCAGATCTAAAGCACATAAGTTTTACTTGTTAAAATGCTTAAACATTTCCAAGATACAAGTTTTATACTTGAATAATGAGACTATCCTCTCTGCCATGGGCTGAGTTGTGTCCCCTCAAAGTTCTTATGTTGAAGTCTTTGCTGTCAGTACCTCAGAATGTGACTGTGTTTGGAGACAGATGTAATTAAGTTAAAAAGAGCCATTAGGGTGGGCCCTAATCCAGTATTAATCCAACACTGATGTCTTTATAAAAGAGGAAATTGAAAACACAGACAGACACCAGGGATGCAAGCACACAGAGGAAAGATCATGTGAGGACACAGCAAGAAGGTGGCCATCTGCAAACAAAGGAGAGAGGCCCAGGAGCTGACACCTGGATCATGGACTTCTAGCCTCCAGAACTGTGAGAAACTAGACTTTTGCTATTAAACCACCTAGTCTGTGGTATTTTGTTATGGTAGCCCAGCAATCTCGTTAAAGTCGTTATACCAACCCAACAAAAAAATTGTTAGCTCTCCAACTCCCCAGCTATGCCAATTGAATGCTCTGACCACTACACAGTACTCTCTGATTTGACTTCGCTCTTTGGGTCTAGAGACCATGGATTAAGAACCTTAAATTTTGTGTTTTCTGACACCACCACTTTCTAACTCCTCCTCTATAGCCACACATTCATTCTTCTTGGAGAATGATCTATTGAAAATATAGCACTTTCCAGAAATGATAATTTAAAGTTAATCTGCTCATCACATGGTGAGTAGGGCAAACTGAATTCTATGCCAAGCAAGGATAATGCTACCTAAAATGTAGAAGCTTCATTTGACTTCTTATAAAGATTTCTTCCACAACAAAATCATTGATTATCTCAAGGGAAAAAAAAAAGCAAGTAACCCATACCTGGCATATATCAGAGAAATAATATCCTTTTGAGATCAAGAATCTAAATTTTCTCTCTGGAAACTGCAGGAGAGGACAGAGACCACATTTTGCCCATCCTTGCAGTCTCAACTCTCATGCTCTGTAACTAACATAGAGCTTTGCATGGGGAAGGTAATTTTTAATTTGAATGTAGTGGATAGAGGAGAATGACAGCTCTAAGAGAGTCTGGAAGAAGGATGGTGTCTGTTACAAATATGGATACAACAGCTATTTCAATCAAGCTGCGTGGCAGCACACCCACAGTGACATTCTGGAAGTAGAATCCAAATGCTTTTTTTGAACATGGTATCTTGTGATTCTTCTTGGAGAAGTATCCTATTATCAGGTTACGCCTGATCAAATTTACTCATGCAGCCTAGGTTTGTATATACCATTGTCTATTCTCAACACTGGAGTCAAAGTAATGCTTTTTAACATATGAACTCTTGTGCTCTGTGAGAACATAGTGTCACATCTTCATGCAGAACTCTGCAATTGCTCCCCATATCAGTCAGGGCAAAGGCTGCCAGAACTCCCATGATCTTCTTCTTCCCGTCTTCTACTTCTCACCCACTGGTTCACTCTCTCCAGCCTCCCTGGTCTCCTTTTTGGTCTGCAAGCAAGACTGGCACATTCCCACCTCAGGGTCTTTACTCTCGCGCTTCCCTCTTTCTGGGACACACTTCTCCAGGTACCAGCTTGGCTGACTCCCTAACTTCCTTCAAGCTCTTTTTTAAATGTCACTATCGCAGTGTGGCCCATCCTAAGCACACACTAGCATCTTCCTCCCTCATGCCACTTCAGTACCTAATTCCACTTTACCACGCTTTACTTTTCCTTTTCTTCACAGCACTTGTCATCTCTAACATCTTAGATCATCTACTGATATATTGTGTGTATGGATTATTGCCTGTCTTCTCTCTACCTAGAACAGAGGTCCACAGACTGGTATTGGTCTGTGGCCTGTTAGGAACCAGGCTGAGTGGCAGATGAACAAGCATTACCACCTGAGCTCTGCCTCCTGTCAGGTCAGCAGCAGTATTAGATCCTCATAGAAGCATGAACCCTATTGTGAGCTGCACATGTGAGGACTCTAGGTTGCACGCTCCTTAGGAGACTCTAATGCCTGATTATCTGAAGGTGAAACAGTTTCATCCCCAAACCACCATCCCCAGCCCCCATCTATGGAAAAATTGTCTTCCACAAAACTGGTTCCTGGTGCCAAAAAGGTTGGGGACCACTGACATAGAATGTAAGCTCCACAAAAGCAAATATCTTTGTTTTCTTCGCTGATGTACCCCCATGCTCCTAGAATGGTGCCTAGCACATAGTAGGTGCTTCATAGATAATTTTGAATGAACTAATAATGTATTATATGAACTAGATGTTTATCTCTTCCCTAGGTTAAAATGACAAAGCTCGAGTTTACCCCACAGTGATTAAAAGCACAGTAACATCTCTCATGGCCTTATTGTTATGCTATGTAGAAAACTAGATGCAACAACAGATTTCTAGGACTGGTAACTGCAATATTCTGTCAGAACACTTTATGGTAAACAAATGGACCTCATGTTACAGGCAGTGACCCCAAGTTTATCAATGCCATCAAACAGTGCAGTCACACTGGTGAAAAGTTTAGCCAAAGGGCCGGGCATGGTGGCTCATACCTGTAATCCCAGCACTTTGGGAGGCTGAGGCAGATGGATCAGTTAAGGTCAGGAGTTTGAGACCAGCCTGGCCAACATGGTGAAACCCCATCTCTACTAAAAACACAAAAATTAGCTAGGCGTGGTGGCACACGCCTGTAATCTCAGCTACTTGGGAGGCTGAGGCAGGAGAATCACTTGAACCTGGTGGGGCAGAGATTGCAGTGAGCTGAGACTGTGCCACTGCACTCCAGACACAGCAACAGGGCAAAACTCCATCTCAAAAAAAAAAAAAAGTTTAGCCAAGTAGATTGCTAGTATTATAAAGTAAAAACAAATATGGAGTTGACATTTTCCAAGTTTTGACTATTCAAAGATAGTCTGGGGTAACCTCAGCTACCACAAAGAAGAAAACCAGAACTTTTAGAGGCTTTTGAGATCCTGAAAGATCAAATGAGCCAATAGCTTTTCAACACACAAGACAGGACACCTGTTGACCACCAGGCTATTTGGGGACAGATTTTTAGCAGAGATAAAAACCAAATTTTCCTGGTTCCATCACTTCCTGATTAATCTCATGGCATCTAATTCTCTGGCCAGATTGCTCTTCCCAAGGCCAGGCTGAGACTTCAGACAACTCCCTCTGTCCTAGGGAAGAAGCCATTCTGATGGTAGCAATTCTTTTATGCCTTTATTCTCTGGGGAAGAATAGAGACTTATTCTCTCAGAAAAAACAACCAACCAAAAACTAAACAAAGACCAAAAACCCATCCCTAGGAGATATCTGATGATAAAAGATCATTGTTGCCTTTTTTCCCCAAAGTCAAGCCATAGGGGAGTCAGGTATGGCAGAGCAAGAGAAAACAAACCATTCAGTGGTACTGTGCCACAGCTGCTGGTTTATTCTTACTTCACTGTCAAAGACACTCTTACATTGTCTATGAAGTATGTCATTCACCCTCAGAATGTGAATAAGGAAAGAACATTGCAAGCATTTGGCAAACAGAAAATTCCTCTGTCTTTCCTTCTCTCCCTCTGCCCCTTCCCTTCCTCCTTTTCTAAGAGGTCCTCACTAAGTGGTTGCTATTCCAGGCAGAGATACACAAACACCATGTCTCTGACCTATAGAAGCTCCCCCTGCAGCAGATACAAATAACTCAATGACAGGGTGACAGATGCCAGGAAAGAGATGGGTGCACGGTGCCTGAGAAGCACAGAGGACGAGAACATGAATTCTACCTGAGGAAGGAGCATTGACAAATGCTTCTCAGAGGAAGTGCTGTTCAAACTGTGCTATAAAGTTAGGAGGCAGAGTTTGCCAGGCAGAAAAGAAATCAAAGCCACTTAAAACAATCGGGCTGTGAGATCTGTCTCCTGCCTTGTGTTTCCTATATGACATGTCTCCAGGAAGACAGCGGCCAGAAGGTGGGCTCCAGGAACATGAGATCTTTGGGTCTAGACACCAGTTGCTGAGTCCAGGAAGGCGGGAGGTACCAGGACCTCATCACTTTCTCTATGAAACATATCCCAAGACCCAGGAGGAAGGGACCCTGAGTACATAAATTGTTCCTCCCCATAGGCAGAGAGCTCAAGAGAGACGATGTTGTCATTTAGTCTGATTATTTAGGGGATCATAGTATCTGAAAGGCAGAAATGACCTCAAATGCCATTCTTATCTGAGTTTTCATTTTACTCAGAGGAAGCTGAGTCCCAGATACTTCCATGAGGTCCCGCAAAGTCAGTGACAGAGATGAGACTAGAACAAAGTTATTTTCAGTTCTGAGGCACAGCTCTATTCAAGAAACGTTGCTCTACATTCTACCTCATGGCTTTACTGATAGTCCATTTTCATGAGGAAAAGGAAGCAAGTGGGAATGAATTAAGATGAAACACCAGTACGTAGAGATGATATTCCAGTGAAGTCAGGATATAAGGTGAAAACTCTGCCTGGTCAGATTGATCCTTGGCAATATCTCAATTAGACACCATGCTGGAGACCAGCAGGGAACCCCTCACTGAGACCAATGCAACCAGTTTTCCTATCCAGTGCTGGAAAAATGCGCTACTTCTTTAGTTGGGCATGGATAAAGTATTTGGCTTATATCTAGGGGCTGTGGTGGATGAAAAACACATATCTCATAAAATCACACCCAGGGTGGGTTGACTTCAGCTCTTGCAGGACTGAAAGCAGCAACCTCAGTTCCTCTGACCACACAGGAACCACAGTGCACTTCTGCCCCTCTAGACAGTTCCACATTTTGCCTCAGTCAAATTTCACCTTTGCAAGATTTCCTGCAGAACCTCCCTAGAGTCAGTCTTTCCCCTGTCTGTGGCCTCATTACTCATAGTTTTACATTCTGTTTCAAGTACTTCATCAAAGCATTTAAAAAATATTTCCACATAATCAGAGCACTTGGAGTCATATATTTCCTTCTTTTTGTCAAATACAGATCTTCATATTTTATAGCTTGAGATATCGTTGACCAAAAAATTATACAAATTTAAGCTGTGCAATGTGACGTTTTGATGTACATTGTGAAACAGTCGCCACAATCAAGCTAATTAACACATCCATCACTTCACACAGTCATTCTTGTGTGTGTTTGTGCAGAACACTCAAGATCTGTTCACTTAGCAAATTTCAAGTCTATAACATAGTGTTATTAACTACAGTAACCCTGCTGTGATCTTCAGAACTTTTCAGAGTCCTTTGTATTTCTAAAGCAGCCCTTGAATTTGGGAACAGAATAGAAACAGCACTGGCCAGTAGTCAGAAGACTTGGAATCGAATGTGTATGGTTAGGGCCCAGATAAGAAACAGATGACATATTCAATGGAAACGAGTAAGTAAAAAGGGACCATGTAGCAAAGCATGAGCAGGGTTTAGCGTTAGCAACAACTGTCATCACCCCTGGAGCTAAAGGAACCAGAGGAGGGAGCTGCGGCTTTGGGTCAAAAAATGCAACCCCTGCTGAATCCTACATATCCCAGGAGGGAGGCTGTTGAGGGAGTAAACACCCCAGCCTCGCTACTCATCCTCCAATCCCTTGCCCTTGCCTCCCACCCAGAAGGCTAGAGAACCTGATCCACGTAGTTCACAGAGCCGGCTGGTAAAGGGGGCCAGGCAAATAAAGATGATCCAGCAGAGGCTGCAGCTGAATCACTTCAGACAAACCTCTCTACTCTCTGATCCTCAGGATTTGTATTAGTAAAAACAAGTGGGTTGATCATCCAGCAGTCTCTCTGCTGCTTTCCTGCCTAACGTTTAATGACTTTAGGTATAATAATATTGATTTGTTTACCTATAACTCTAGGCAAAAGAATACACACATGTTGATTTTCTAGATTTCCAGGGGCAGATAATCTCAGTAGACCAGAATATAGCTGCTGCTCTTAAAATGCTTCTTGAAACGGAATATGTGGAATTATAAAATTCATGCCTTTATAACAATTCAATGCTTAATACATTTCTAAGAAAAACAAGCTAGTTATTATTCCTTAGTTTAAAAAAAAAAACAACAGGTTACCTTATTCAGCCCTGTTTATGCAACATCCTAATGTATGTCTTAAAAAATTATTCAATTCTTCTTTTATGCTGAGGCCTTTGTTTAGACCCATGGACTCTAAATGACCTAGTCATCTTATCTAATCTTTGTGGGGCTTCTTTTAATCATTTATAATTTGAAAAAAGGCAAAAGTTACCTGTCAAAGCATTCTTTAGTGCTATGTGGGTCAGGAGGCACCCCTTCCCAGATTCAGAAAGAAGGAGCCCTCCAAGGTGGTGGAACTCCAGAGGGATCTTAAGAAACTTTGGTGTCTCCCAACCAAGGGTCCCTAATTACTAGCTTAGCTCTGGAAAGATGGGGACTGACCATCACAATTTTTCATGTTTGTTTCTCTCTTACAACCGGTCTTCGTGGAGCATGTCCTGGGCACCAGGAAATAGCAGTGAACGAGACAAGGTCCCTGTTTCTAAAAGCAAAAGAATTATGATATGGAATAATATACACGTGAAGCATAAATATGTAAGATACATTTATATAATAATTGTAAGCACAGTGAAGAATATGAGACAAGTTAATGGGATAGAATGATTGGGAATCAAGGGGGAGAATGGGACCACTTGAGGCCAGATACACAGGCTTGGGAAGAGGTTGACTTTTGATAGGAAACTAATTTCAAATATCTTATTCCATATTTTTTGCATAAATGTAAAATGCTCTAAAATGTCTAATATCTTGGAAGATAGTGACTGAAAGAAGCAAATTAGTAATGTTCATTTTAAAGAATTAAGAAATCTAAGATGAAGAGCTACAAAAGAAGAAGCATCCCAAGCTGAAAAATTATTACAATGACCTGAAAATGTCTGTGTAAAATGCCAGAAGGGTTTATTGTTGGGTCTATGGGCACTTGAGGATTTGTGATGGACACAGGGAAGCAAGGAGCTAGACACATCTAAGTGAAAGAAAGACAGTGTTGGGATGTTGAGGAAGAAAGAGGAGCAGAAAGGGGTAAGCTGTGTTCCTGTGAACATTGAGATGGATATTTGTCCAAGTGTTGAAGTCTGAAGCTAGGTGCACACTTCTAATTGTCAGGCAAAGCTGATTCCTATGATATGCATTGATAATTATAGGGGCTATTTCTGTTCCTGCCAGTAGTTCAGAGATATTCAAAAGGTGCATAAAATTATTTTAACTATTTTATTTTAGGACCAAAATCATTGCAAAGCAGAGAAAAGGTTGGGAAAAAATAAAACATTTACGAGAGTTTGCAAAAGGAATACTCATATAAATGAAGTGTCAATCCACATGTAGCCCTTTGCTCCTTGTGTGGTAGTAAGTGAGAAAATGTCAAAGCCAAATCTGCTATCTTTTCGCATTTTCAGTATAAGGCAACAGCCATTATCTGTCATATCTGGATCTTCCATGATTCAATGATGAAATAGCTCATAAAAGGTGCTCAGAAAAGAAGCAGTAATTCCATATAACACCACAGAACACAATCATAGCTTTAGATCTTCAGAATGCATCTCTGAGCAAGGTTCTATGGCATTTGAACTTACATATTCATCAGCACAAACCACAGGTATAGTGTGAAAAAAAACAAAAACAAATTTTAACTCACTCCAAGACCTCAAAAGATTTAACAAGAATTGAATAAAACCTTTGTGTCTCAGCACTGTGACAGCTTCAGCTAACCACAAAAATAAAAAAGTTGTTCCTATATTAGTAAGTTATTTTAATGAAATTCCTGGAGATTATATAAAAGTTCTTGAACTTGACATCCTGCCAGGTGCAACAAGTGACCATTATGCTTTCTCTGCTCTGAGCACAGCACACCGGTTGATAAGATGATCATCATGTCAGCTGGTAACATTAACTTGAGAGATGGAAAATCCTACCAGTTCAAAGACTTTTTTCTAGAAACTGATGACTAACTTCATCAAAACATGATGAGAATTGATTCTGATAGCATACTCATATCAATGCTATAAATGACACATCTGCTGATTTTCCATTTTTTGAGGAAAGTCGTTCTTGTAAAATATTTTTCCCTATATAGGGTGTGAATAGGTCACTGCGATAATTTGGTGATTGGGTCAAAGGGCAGTGCACATAGTATTACTTTAAATTCAAGATATCTGAGACGAATGCCTCTTCTTGAAAGAAGACTAAACGTGTTTCAACTAGTTTATGATTCTACAAGCAGTTAAAACAAATTGATGGCCTCTTATCTAAATGAAAAAAAATAAAGATTTTAATTCAAAACATTGGTTCTAGTTTTAAGCAAGCTACTTCCACTATTTTACCCAAAGCTCTTTCTAAAAGAAGGGGCAGAACATATCATCACTGAAGACCATGTGCTTTTCCAGCAGTATGCGTAAGTCATAAGTAATTCTAAATTTTCACTTTCATTTCAAACTATGAGAATTGTGAAAGAACATCATTAGCAGTGGTTTTCACTCTGGTTTAGATCTATATCTAAACAGATGAGTTATATATAAAACTGTCTAAATCATGAAACTTTGGAAGAACTAAGTGTGAATAAGGCCTATCATTTATACTGGCTTCACTGAGGGAGAAATTATAAATAAAATCATCCAGAAAATCCATTAATTCCCTTCAAAGTACTGTCCCTTCTTTGTCAGGCAATGACCTTTTTAATAAACACCATGTCCTTAAATTATGGTTTAATGAGAACTTACTAGCTCTAATGGGCAAAGAGAAAGGATACAAATGAGAAACTACTGGATATGATGAAAGATTGCTTTCCTCCTGTGTATGTTAGTATTCCAGTCTTATTTTAAAAGTGCAAATTCATCCTCTGCTGGGTACACCATGGTGAAGAGACAAATTTCAGCAAAGAATAATTTTAGAGACTGTGAACCCTCTTCAGGTTCAGTGAGCACTGAAACTGTAGACTCTCTCTTAGTATTCAAATTAAGTACTCAGAGACTTGGTAAGATATGTTTGAGAAAATTAGGCAAAATCAACAATTATTGATGGAAGCTGAGTTCTTCAAAAAATTCAAGGAAATAAGTTGCCCTCAGCATCATTATTGGATAAATGATTAAACTGAAGAAGTAAATATTGCATTGAAGCATATATACATCACTTTCCAGACAGATTATGATTCACTGGGAAAAGGTTTTCTGTGGTCTTTTAATACAATCAAGTTCACTGTTACATTTTTTTACTTAATAGACTATTTTTTAGAACTGGGTTAATAGAGAATTGAACAGATAAAGAATTCTTACATACTCTACTCCCTTTTATTACATCTTACATTAGAGTTGTATATTTGTTAACATTAATAAGCCATTATTGGTACATACTAACTAAAAATCCATACTTTAGGACTCACTCCTTGTGTTGTTAAGTTCTATGGGCTTTATTATAGATATTATTACCAAATTTTGTATTTCTCTTCATCTTGTTCTTTTACATAAAGAATAATGAGTCATAAACAATGTGACCTATAATGTATTATCTATATACTTTGAAGCACTTTTTATATGTATAAATTCTAGGAAATAAAAGACCACAGACCCTAGTTCAGAATAGGAAGACACTACAGATATCAGGCATAAGAAAGAAACTGAGTAGTTCTGGGAAAAGAGACTCCAGAATGTTAAGGACAGAAACTACTTAGATCTCAGAATCTTAAATACCACGTCTAACATCATTAAATCTTAGCAGGGAGGTGCTTGCCTGGCCCTTTAAATGTAGCTGACACAAGAGGGCCTGGCTGCTAGAACCTTTGGCCACCTGGCCTCCCCTGCCCACAATCCTGGTTCATAGCTTAGACTCTGGATCCTCTTCACCCTGCTCCAGGACAGCTCCCAGTTCTGTCCTGTGCCTCTCTGTCTATTGCCTTTATGGTTCGTTTTCCAGCCAGATCCCAACCACTTGGCTTTAACCTAGCAGAGACAGAGATGGAAAAGACACATTTCCTTTGTTCAAGAAATTCGTAGTGGACCTAATAGAAGGGGTTGTGAAGTGCTGTACCATGAGCTGCCTCCAGCCTTCAGGTATATTCAGCGGGATGTTATCCCATGTGCTATTTTAAATTTGGATTTGGTTGCCCACAGTTAAAAATTAGAAAATTTCACGCACACACAAATCTTGCTCTCTAGCTTCTCTTGAAAAATCAGAAGCAAACTTACAATCATTGCTAAGAATCAGCTGGATTTGAGTGGCAGCTGCCCTCCTTTTGGGCCAGATATTGTCCCCTAGTTTGACATAGTCCCCATCTCTCCTTATTATATTACACTCAGGCCACTTACTGAGTTTACATATCTACCTGGCCCTTGTAAACAATTGAGTTTACAATCCTTGGAATGGCTGGCTGTTTTTGTGTTTCCAGTGGCCAAAGAAACCATAAAGAGGCTAAAATATAGCTTGGTATATAAACCTATACCAAGTCCTATTCTTCACCATCCATCGATGGAAGAAATAGATGTTCAAATATGGCCATTCATGCCTTCATGTGCCAAAAGAAACCCCAAAGCCACGTGTTCCTTCCTTGTAGTACTTCTTATTTAAAATAGAGAGTATTTCATGTTTAAAAAATTATATATATATATATATATATATATATATATATATATATATATATCCTGCTGATTGAATCAATTGCCCCTTTATGGATAAGGAGCTCCTGACCACCAAGCCAAATTTATGGCCTGGAAGCATTACCAGAGGATCTCCCAAACCCGGAGATGATCAAGATGAACTACCATGCTTGAAGTTGGAATACCTTATCACTTTAAGAAATTCTTTGTCCCAGAAATTTCATAAGCTCTCAACTCAAGGGTCTTCTTACAAACTCTGGTTTGTACTTTAAGAGGTTTTCCTCATTGAAAGTTCTCATAAGCTGCTTGGATAAGGGGTCATGACATCTCCTTGCCTCTCCGATTTGCTAAAATACAGCAGAAAGCAGAAAGGTTTCTTCCCTAGGCCTGCCCTCCTCACCTCTGCTGCTTTCTCCCATCATCTAGGAAGTACATGCTCCAATGCCCAGACAGATCCCTGCAGAACCTACACCTTACCAAAGACGAAGGAGGGCAGCTACCTAAAGAGGGCAGGGAGTACATCAAAAGCACCTAGAGACAGAGATCCAGGTGAGCATGCCCCAGGAGCAGCCTTCAATGAGCACACCTTTGTTACCTTTGTATTCCCAATGCCCAGAATGGTGCCTAGCATTTTGTAGACATTCAGTAAGGATTTGTTGAATGAAAGAACGAATGCATTTTCTACACACATCCTTGCTTCTGTGGTTTTGCTGCTTTGTCTCCTTCGACCTTGTTAGGCTCCTCAGACTGACTTCCATTTAGGCTCTTGGGACCGACTCACACCTGACCTCCTGACATTCTGGATTTGACATTTACTCTTTTCTTTACCACAATGGCTCATGAATACCTCTGTTTTCAATTTTTCTTAATGTTCTATATTTCTTCAGGCAAATGAAAAGAGCCTGGGGACTCCAAGTCATTTGGCACTGGTTCTAGTGGTTAGGTGGCCCAAACTTGGGAAATGGGTATGATTTTTGCCATTCAGAATGTTAAAAGTTCTAGAGAGTCTTGCAGTAAGGAAAACCTGTTTAATATTATTTAAATATAACATTTCTCAACATTCTTTAGACGAAGGAGCCTCCCTTTTTCCCACTACACAGTATCTATCAATGCCAGGTAAAATTAGGATTCCAGGGAAGAAATATACTTTCAGAACTGCTAGAATAGAGACACTGGGGTCAGTCTCAGAACTAACATTCTCTGCTAAACTTCATTTGCATTAAGGTAAAGGGCTAGGACACCTTATCACCAACCAAATGGTATAAAACTAAGAGAATTTCAGGTCTGAGAGCATTCCCTAAAAGGAAACTACTCGTGTCACTCTTTGCCAACTTCCTTTTGTTGGTTCTATTTTATGGGTCTGTCATTTATCAGCAATTAATGAGAACAGTGGTGTCAAAGCCTCCACCTTCCTTGCAGGGGCATCTAAGTTGGACTGGGGATGGGGGATGGGGTAGCCAGCTGCAGCTTTTTATCTTTTGGTGACAACAAGTAGTTGTATTCCTTCTTGGGCAGTCACCGGGTTCATGAATAGTGCCACAGTCTTTTAAAGCCAGGACTGCTCTTTTGATCTACAAGTTCATATGACTCCACCATGGGCAAGGCCTTCTGTCCAATTCCACCCCTCCCCCTTCCTGTGTTTGTCTCTGCCCTTGCAAGTATTTCGGCACTCAGCCAGAACGAGGCAGTGAGTTGCCCAATTCAGAGAAATAAAGGGAAACACCCCCCTCCTCAATTGGATGGTCAATAGCTGTGGGGAGATATAATAAACCTCTTCACTAAACGAATGCAGCTTTTAGATAAGTGAGGAATTATATCTCTAAAGCTATTCTTCAAAACTAGTGACAGTTCCACATGGTCAGGAGGCTGTCATGCTGCCATGGAGATGGAATTTAAGTATAGAATTTGAGGGACTTTAGCCTGCGTGGTTTTCTTCTTCCCAGCCCCACCTTGCAGTTTGGTGTTAAAAAAAAAAAAAAGTGAAGCTCTAAACCAAATGCAACTTCTGATGTAAGAAGTTAAAGAACATGGATACTTTTTTAGAGTAATTTTTAATTTTTTTATTTTAGAATCTATACACGTTGAGTAATACTGATATGAATCAGCTTTGAGGAGGCAGCTAGGAAGACCCAGGCCTCCTGCCAGCCACAATAGCACAGGCGGGAGGCGCCATCACGGGTGTCAGCTCTACCAAATGGAACAAGAGCTTTGACGTTTTCTGTCCTGAAACCTTTCTTTCTTCCTGTGCTCATTCACTTGACTCTTTGCAGAGCAAGCCGTACCCAAAAGTAAAAGATGGTCAAATACATCACTTTCCAAATTACGTCCTTTAGGGCCACTGTATAGGATTCAGGTACCATCTTTAGAAGATCCTAGATAGCAGGTGGTTGCCAAGGTGGGATGTCCATTGGAACGAGGCCTTGCATTACTTTCCAGGTCTCCTGCTCCATTTCCTCTCCCTCCTTCTGCTCCATCCCTGCTAGCCTCTTTGCCGCTATTCAAATACACCAGGCATGCGCCTAACTCAGGGTTTTAGCATTGGTTGTTCCCTCCAACTGAAACGCTCTTCCCTGGTATAGACATGGCTTACCCCCTCCTCTTTTTCAAGTCCTTCTTGAAATGCCATTTTCTTAGTGAAGTTGTCCCAACCACCCTATTTAAGCAGCTTCCTCACCCAACAATTCCTAGCCTCCTTCCTTGTTTTATTTTCCTCCATAACACTTACCAGTCAAATGTATCTTTTGCTTATTTATTTTATTGGCAGTTTGCTTTCACTCCTAGAATGCCGATCTGTGAGGGCAGGGATTCTGTCTGTTTGGTTTCCTGCAAGAATCACAGCAATAAAGTATGCCTAAAACAGGGCCTGGCCTCGGTTGGCATTCAAAGACTATTCGTTGAAGAGGGAATTAATGACTGAACTGCTTAGCTAGCTGCCATCTAACAGAGATCAGGGCCCTGAGACAGGCGCCACAGGAGTGGTAAATTCTTGACTGTGGCCTCAGTGAATGGCTCCAAGAGAAGAATCTGCAAAATCAGAGGGCCCTGGGCAGAGAGTTGGCAAACATAGGAGTGAAGGTGGTGCAAGCGCTCATTTCCCAAGTTGTAACGGTGATGCCGAGTGCTGTGTTAAACACTCTTCCAAGCCTTCCTTCCTAAAGTGTCTGAGTCTCTTATTATAAGAAAATTGCAGCTGTAGGATTCTCTGAAAATAGCACAGAGTATTAGTCCTGGGATAGACCTCAGAGTCTCTACCCTAGCAGTTCCTAAAATGTGTTTGCTCCCTGAAATCCTAATTCCACCTGATGGCAACAGTTCCATCAGCACCCCTGTTCCTCCAGGCGCAGCCAGGGAGGAATGGTTTGGTAAAAACAGGTTTCATTTTGCTTAAACCCATGCCTAGATGAAGGAGACTCCCAACACATTCTTCAAAACCAGCTACTCAGCCTTGGTTGATGGCACCTCCACCTTCTATCACATTAAGGTTATTTTCCAGTTCTCTCTCTGGCCCTCTATATCCAACTAGTTCTCAGGCTATGGCCATGGTATTTCCAAAATGCCTCTGCATCCTCTGCCTCTCTCCCATTCTCATCACCACAGGCCTCACCAGGCCCTCATTAGCCTTTGCCTGGCTATTGCAATAGCTGCCCAACTGGTTTCCTATCTCTAGTTTCTTCCTCCACCAACCCATGCTCGGCTACAATATTCCCAAAGAACAAAAGGAGTGTCACTCTTACTAATCTAATAAAATGCCAGTGGCTCCCCATGACGCTTGAGATGGGCCATTTAATCTACCTTCCAGGCTTTCCACCCACTAGCTCCCTAAATAAGTCCTCCTCCATAGCCTTGTCTATGTGTGTGCTCAAGCACTGCCCCTCTCCCAAATAAAACATGTGCTTTCTATGGGTTTCTCCCTCCTCATCCTGCCTTTCTCCCTTCTAATCATATGCCCTGATTTCTCCTCTGTTCCTGTTGGAATCTTATCCAGAGATCCCTCGAGGCCCATTTACAGACTGATTCATTCACACAGTCAGTCGAGAGACTGGGGAAGTGCAAACCTCTTTTTCTCACACCTCCCTTGTCAGAGGTGAGCTTTCTTCTATATATCTCCTGTGCATTTATCATACACTCCTCTGGTTAGGGCTATTGCTCTCATATGCATCATTATTTCCCCAGTCAGTCTTTTTGTATGGTCCCGGAGGGCAGAGACTTTTGTACCTGTGTTTTATTCCCAAAGCACTTTACATGACAGCTTGTTCATAGCAGGTGCCACACCTGTTCGGGGATAATGATCATAATACATCTCATGCATCCTCCAAGGGTCACTTAATCCTTTCAAGGTTGCTTTGCCAAGTATAACTGGTGAGCCATCACCAGAAATATTTCCTTTTCCCACTCCCCACGGTCAGCAGGACTCACAGTCCTCAAGGTAGCCAGTTGTTATTCAAAGCCGAGTGAGTGAGCTAGGAGCCCAGGGTGGAAAATAATGTCACGCAACTTCCTCCAAGATGAATTTTAAAAAGGAAATCATCAGGGTTAGAAGAACAGACTTGATTTACCAGTTGAGGCTGTTGTCCCAGGCGCATATGCATCATTTATCTCCCTGATGCCCTGCAGCACACACCTGGATGTCCCGAGTGCCTCATGGTGTGGGCAGGCAGTCTGGTGGCAAGTAAAACAAACATGGAATTCAAGGGGTGCAGTGAGAGAATATGGAGAAGAAAAATGGAAGGAGGGGAAGAAGAAAGAAAGGAAGGAAGGGAGGGAGGGAGGGAGGGAGGCAAGAAGGGAAAGGAAGAAAAGGGAAGAAAAAAGGGAAAGAAGGAAGGAAGGAAGGGAGGGAAGGAAGAAAAACATAGGAAGGAAGGAAGGAATTTAGTTTCATCCTGTTAGGTATGAACATTGTGAAAGGAAATAAGCAGAAGGAAATCTGTAATATGTCATTGTGTGGCCTCTGCTGTTAGGTTTCACCTATCTCATTGTGACTGTCTGTGATTTTCTGGCTGTTCAGCGCACACCCCTCTTTTTCACTGGTACAGACGTCTATCATTTACCAATTTGTATGTCCTTCTCGCTGGCTTTGACTGTGAACTCTTAGAGGAAGAAGTTTGTCGCTTTGTCTCTGCAACCTTGGTACCGAGCATGACACCCACCATGCAGTGTGTTGATGGTGGAAAGCTATTCTTCCAAAAATTCAGTGACTGATTTGCCAACTTTGTGCTTTTTATTCTAATCAAGTTTTCCCACTTGTATGGTTATTGGCCTCTTTTAATTGACTCATGCTTTTTTCTTTTAACTTCGGGTCATTCTTTGCAGTCATTTCTGTGAAGTCACACAGACTGAGGCAGGCTGTATATTTCCTAACCTATAGTAAAACAAATAGATAACCACTAAAATAAACAGCATTCATCCAGTACCACCTACATCAGCACCACTGTTGTAGGCAGATCACTTTGGGGAAACACTAATTATGCTTTGTTCCCAAAATAGTAACAAAATCAAGTATATCAATTCTATAATTTAGGTGTTTTAGTAGGGTTTCTGTACACACACTCATCAATACTGTCTTTACCCAGAAGAAAGTGAACACTGTGGTTTTAAATTTTTCTGTGTACCAATTGTTTACGGTGAAGCAAAATGTGTAGCTGAGAAAAGGGGGATGTTTTGTCATCTCCTCAGATATTTTAATTAAGGAGATTCTGAACTCAAGAGAGTATCTGGTCATTTTAGCAATCGGTGGTAAAGATTTCCTCAAATCTTGACTTTCCTATCTCCCTCATCCCCTCACCCCTCATGTGTTCCCCAAATCTGCATAGTCTACCTGGAAAAGGACTTTTAAAAATCCTCCAGAAGATAAATAGGTAAACTGCACAAGCAGATGAATTCACAAAGAGGAAATGTCAGCAAAAATATGGGAAAATATACAATCGAATGCAGATTACAATGAAACATAATTTATCATTTTAAACCTTCTAAATAAGGGTAAGATTTGAAAATAATGTGTAATGCAAGCCAAGGCGGGCTGAACTGATACTCTCATACTTCTCATGTGGCTGCCTGGTGCATAGTGACTGTGAATTGTAAAAACATTTACAAAGCGTAATTTGGCAACATGAATCAAGGGCTCAAAAATTTCATGAGGCCTTCAATCCGGTGGCAATTCTGTTTCTAGGAATCTAGTCTATGGAAATAACTAGATATAGAAAAATATTATCAGCATGAAAATGTTTGTTATTATATTACTTATGCTAGTGAAACCTTGAACAACCAAATACCAACAATGAAGATAAGAAGTGAGCGAATCTGCAATCCATATCCATTCAGTCGATGAGCATGCATATTAAAATTAGGCTTATGAAAACATTTTATGATGTGGCAAAATGCTTTTGGTATAAGATTTGAAACCTTATGGACAATGATGATAATTATGTAAAAATATTTCTATGTAAGAAGAGCCTCAATGAAATGCCCTGGTTCCCTGGCAAGGCAGTGTGGCATTATGGCTAACTGCATGAACTCTGGCATCAGATTGTCTGTGTCTGTAACTCAACTCTGCCACTTACTAGCTTTGTGAACTTGGGTGAGTTGCTTAATTTCTCGAAGACTTCATTTTTCTCATCTGTAAAGTGTAATGACTATCTGGTCATGTTGTGAGGATTAAGTAAGGTAGTTCATATAAAATATTCAGCACCGGGTTGGCACATAGTGACACTAGGTAGTTACTCATCCCACAAATATTTATCAATCATTGACTAGGTGCAAGTCACCTAATATGCTAGTAAACCATGGGAAAAATTTCATGTCTTCTGCTTTCTGCAATATGCTTGTAACTATCATTGTAAGGAAAGGCCCTCACTGGACTGTGCCTGCCTTGGTCAGTCACCCTGTCATCTCTCCGTTTGGTTACCAAAGAGCCTGTTAATGGCTGTGACTGGCTTTTCCTCTCCCACCCACTCCAAAACAAGGATTTGATCACATCACAACCTTGATTCCTGGGTTCCCTGCAGCTTACAAGGTAAAGTCCAATGTCTTTATTTGGAGATATTCAATATCTGGCCTCAACCTACTCTTAAAGTAGAATTTCTTGCCATTTTCTATCTCTGCAGTCTCTATTCTAAGCATTCTCTATCTCCCTATCCCAAACCTGGGCAGGAGAATCATTGTCAAAACCCTGGCTTTCATACAACACAACACTGCTCTACTGAAATTTTAGCCTCATTTAAAATGATGATTCTTGGACCACACCCCCAAGGATACATATTTAAAAGTCTGAAGTGGAAGCTAGGAGTCTGTTTCTTTAATAAGTATCCCGTGTGATTCTGCGATGAGGTTCAAGGATACCCTCTGAGAAATATGCCATTCTCCTCTCTGCCTGTAGGTCTATCCTCTTGCCTGATGGATACTTCTGCACTCTGCTAGGCAGCTAAAAGGTTGGCTATATTTTCCTGACTTCCTCAGAAATAATGATGATCTCCCTTCTCTGTACTTCTGTGATATTCTCTCCAAACCTCTACGGAGGTGTCATTTCCTTGTGCTTTCTTTTCTTATTTCTGCAGCTGTCTGAACTGCACTGGGAGCTCCTAGATTTCAGGGATTATGTATCATTTACCCAGAACAATAACTGGCACATAGTAGGCCCTGGGGGGTGTATTCATGCATTCACTCATTCACATTAATCCTAGATTATTCCATTTGCCACAGTGAGCTCTAGTTCACTGATTAGTGAGGCTGACCTTACTGACACTCATTATTGGCTCTGCTCATTTACCTCCTAGGCCATGAAAAGCCAGCTTACTTTCTCACAGAGATAGTTTAGCAAGTAATCTGAACCCACATAGCTGGGACATTCTAGCAGAGAGAAGGAATCTGAGCAAGACATCACCAGGTTGAATGTGGATGGCATGCAGACTGCAGTGTGGAGGAGGTCAACTGACCTTGGGGAGTCATGCTATAGACAGGTAAACAGGGCACAGACCCAGCTGGGTGGTTGTCCTGTGACCAGATCCCAACAGACTCACCATGAGCTTGCCAGTTTAAATGCTAGACTGACAGAATAGTTACTCACATGGGCCCTGAAAATCAGAGTGCCTTGGTTGGCATTATAACTCTGCCAGGCATGTCGTGCTGGACATGTTTCATAACCTCTCCATGCCTTGGTTTCCTCATCTGTATGATGGGGATATAAGCAAATCTAACTCATAGAGTTGTTTGGAAAAGCAAATAAACTAAATATGCACAGTCTTTAGAATAACATTTGGCGCATATTAACTGCTCAATAACTAGTAGTTATTATAATTAGATTCCCCAAGCTATACTACAGAATCAATGCACATGTTAGAGTTTTTCCGCTGGCCTTTCAAACACATGCTGAAATTTTCCGTATTAATCTTTGTCCCTGCTTAATTCCAGCCTTGGATATTTGACTTACATCAAGACAGCTTCAACTCCATAAAACTTGCAAAACCAAGGTAATATTAAGGTAAAAAGAGTCCCCAATTCATTTGTTGGATGTAAGTTTGAAGTCAGAAAAATATGGCCAAAGAAAATATAAGAACTCTACATTTGTCTGGCAGGGAAAATTAAGCATCCCAAAAATGATAGGATGAAAGAAGACTGGAAAAAAAAAACAAAAAACTGATGAGAAACAAAATCCCTTCTAGTCAAGATTTAAGCAATATCTTGCATGAAAAGATACCTCCTGCTTTTTATGCCTTTGAGAAAACTGAGGCATAAGGCTGTACTCAGTGTCGAGAGCCTATTATGGGCCAAGGGCAGAGGTCAGCATAAATTGCCTTTTTAAATCTTATTTCCAATCACTACGATTCTGATCTTACAGAGGGGAGACTACAGTGTTACATAACTAGCAACATCAAAACTGGATTCCCACCCAGCTCTGAGATGGCTCCCAACCAATAGAGCTTTACATCATATATATATATATATATATATATATATATATATATATATATATATAATTGCACTTTAGGTTCTGGGGTACATGTGCAGAACATGCAGGATTGTTGCATAGGTACATACATGGCACTGTGGTTTGCTGCCTCCATCCCCCTGTCACCTGTATCTGGCATTTCTCCCCAAGGTTATCCCCACCCAACCTCCCTACCACCCACTGTCCCTCCCCTAGTCCCCCTCAACAGACCCCAGTGTGTGATGCTCCCCTCCCTGTGTTCGTGTGTTCCCATTGTTCAACACCCGCCTATGAGTGAGTACATGCAGTGTTTGACTTTCTACTCTTGTTTCAAGCGCTTCACATTTTAACCATATTGCTTTCCTGTTGCTCCTAATTATGCTTCCTGTAAACTTTTTTTTTAGATAGAGTCTTGCTTTGTCACCCAGGCTGGAGTGCAATGGTGCAATCTTGGCTCACTGTAACCTTCACCTGCTAGGTCAAGCTGTTCTCCTGCCTCAGCCTCCCGAGTAGCTGGGATTACAGGTGTGTGCCACCACACTCAGCTAATTTTCATATTTTTAGTAGAGACAGGTTTCACCATGTTGGCCAGGCTGGTCTCAAACTCCTGATCTCAGGTGATCCACTCACCTTGGCCTCTCAAAGTGCTGGGATTACAGACTTGAGCCTCACGCCCAGCCACCTCTTACAAACTTTTGAGTAAAATTTCATAGAATGCAGACTAAAAACAAGCATTTATTCAAGGCCACTTTCCAGTTCTAGCTTTGCAGCTCCCAAAGCTGCATGGGATGGAGGAGAAGACTCCCACGATCCCCTGGTTGAATTCCTAACTTCCAGCTCCTCAGAATGTGACCTTATTTGAAGATAGGTCATTGTGGATGTAATTAGTCCAGTGAAGATGATGTTCTACTGGACTAAGGAGTCCCTTTAATGCAATATGATTGGTGTCCTTTTAAGAAGAGAAGAAGGGATACCGAGCAGACACATGAGGAAAGATGCCATGTAAGGCATTGAAATGCTGCAGCTGCAAGCCAAAAAGGTTAGGTACAGGCAAGGAAGGTGTCTCCCCTACAAGGAAGGCCTTGATGACACCTCGACTTTGGACTTCTAGCCTCCCAGTATGTGACACTTTGTCGCAGCAGCTTTAAGAAACTAATGCACACCTACCCCACCCTGGAGTTGGGGTAAAACTGAAATGAACAGAGGATGTCCTTTTGTGGGCTCTCTGCTGTCACCGTGCTCATGTGATGATAGTCATGACAATGATACTATGGCAGACACTGTTGATTCCTCCCCAGTTGCCATCCTTTCCCACTTTTGCTAACAGACCCTTTATTTGCTCAGATCTTGACCGCTGCTTGCTTCATGGGTCTCTCTAGTTCTGTAAGCATGTGGACTTTATATATTTGGAAGGATGCTCTGACTGGACCCATCAAACTGAATTAGCTCCTTACAGCCCATCTTCTTGGCAGTATTTCCAAGTTCAAGAAGCTGCTAGGTTTTGGCGTCCACATGCTAAGCCTGAAGAAGACTTCTGCATTCTGCTTTGTCAGCCTGAAAGGAAGGAGTAAGTGATTCATCCACCAACTCAAAAAAATTAATAGATTCGGTGGCTTATGCTGGTGTAATTACTAACATCCCAACAATGGCATCACTGGTGAGTCTGCAGAGATGCGGTAGTCATCTCTGCTTCTCTTCTCCTTCTCCTCCCTCAAAATGACTAGTGAATTGGCACATTTGGAAATGTTCTTATGATTCAAGTTGAACTCAATAATTTAATATTTTTACATACTTTATTTATATAAAGTTCAAAAATAGACAAACCAATATATGCTGTCAGAAGTGAGGGGAGAGGTTACCTTTGGTGAGGAGGGAGAGGGCATGTTGGTAACACTGCCTTCTTGAGCTGGGTGCTGGTGACACAGGTGTGTTTATTTTATAATGTGTGTTTTGTGCGCTTTTCTGCACCTATGTTGCATTTCAGTCATTTTTTAAAAATATATTTTGGCTTGCACTGTTTCTAATGTCCTTTCTTCCAACACACTGTTTCCACTTGAGTTCATCCTATAACAATACCTCTTGGAAGGCTGGACTTGATCATTAAGTAGTATCAGGTGGTTACCTAGACTCTAACTGTTAGCTGTTCCCCAGGAGTGGTTCGGCCTCCCTGCCCTTCCCGCTGAGTCACTGCTTTCTAGGAGTGTTAAACAGCCACCTCCTCACTCACTTTTTTAAAAGACTTTTTTCTAATTTTGTTTCTGGAAAATGTTCTTACAAAAGAGGTCTTCCTATTTGGTGTGAGAAGACCTGAGGCCTGCTTTCCACGTGCTAAGCTCTGAATATTTAGCTTCTGTTCTTACATAACGCCCCCCCATCACACCTGATTGCCTGGAGTTGAATTTATTAAACTGATCCTTTGCGTGAGCAGAGGCATAACTTTCAAATCTGAGCAGTAAGCAAATGACTAACTGCTTTCCCATCTGCACACATTCTGCATCAGCTTTCAGGGGTGTTTACCTACTACGTCTAAAGTAATTGTGAATAATCAAAATATAGTTTTCAGAAGAACTGCTCATTACACATTACATCACATGACACTTCCATCTCAGTTCAAGTAAAAAAAAAAAAAAAAAAAAAAACTTTAAAAAATGCCTCTGCAGACAAATTTTCCTGATTGTAATTTTGTTCACCCTTGGCAGCCGGGACAGATTAAATGTCAACGTAATAAATTGCAATTTTTCTTCTAAAGTTTTCAATTCTCTTTGAAATTTTTGGTCGAAGATCAAAAAGGACCCAAGTTTTCTGTTTTCCCAGTGGGAACTGCTTTTGTGAAGAAAGCTTAATTCATTTGATAAACATTTTTTTCATTACTATAATCTAAATTCTATGGCTGGTTTAAACACATATATATAATAATTCAGAGCACTTCAAATGTATTAAGGGAGACAAAAATGTGAAAGTATCACTCTAAGACAAAGCCCATAATGAAAAGTATTGAAACAGAGGTACCGAGGTCAGGACTGGATTCCTGAAGGAGGCAACATTTACTCTTGAAGAATGGGTGGGATTTTAAAGGTGGCGATGGAGGAAATGGAAGGTCATTCCGGGTAAAGGGAACAATTTTAGGAAATGCAGAAGAGCAAAAGAGGACAGATGAGGGAAATATGAGAATGTATTAAACAATGTAGCCAAAGGTTTGGATGGAAGACGATATTAGAAGTTAACACAGTCCTGGGAAGCAGAGCAGAAGCCAGATGTTGAAGAGTTTGGGTTGAAGGTTTAAAAAGATTCCTGAAGTAATTAGGAGTGAAGGAGTATTGTTTTCAGGTGTGTGTGTGAGTGAGTGTGTGTGTGTGTGTGTGTGAGAAAAGATACATAACATAAAGTTTACCATATTAATCACTATTTTTCCCCTTTTCTTTTGAGACGGAGTCTCTCTTGGTCGCCCAGGCTAGAGTGCAATGGTGAGATCTTGGCTCACTGCAACCTCCGCCTCCCGGGTTCATGAGATCTTCCTGCCTCAGTCTCCTGAGTAGTTGGGATTACAGGTGTGCGTCACCACACCCAGCTAATTTTTGTATTTTCAGTAGAGACAGGGTGTCACCATGTTGGCTAGACTAGTCTTAAACTCCTGATCTCGTGATCCGCCCATCTCAGCCTCCCAAAGTGCTGTTATTACAGGCGTGAGCCACTGTGCCCGGCCAGTAACCATTTTTTAGCATACAGTTAACTTGTATTAAGTACATTCACATGGTTGTGTAACCATCACTACCATCCACCTCCAGAGCCTTGTCATCTTTCTCAACTGAAGCTCCCCATTCTCTGCTTCCCAAGCCCCTGGCAATTACCATTCCACTTTCTGTCACTGAATTTGACTACTCTGGATACTTCATATAAGTGTATATAAAATACAAAATTTGTCCCTTTGTGACTTATTTCACTTAGCATAACATCTTCCAAATTTATTCATGTTGTAGCGTGCATCAGAATTGTTTCCTTCATAAAACTGAGTAATATTCTATTGTAGGTATATGCCACAATTTATCTGTTTATAACACTTGAGATGTTTCTACTGGTTGAATAATGTTCCTGTGAACATTGGTGTACAAATACCTGTTTGAGTCTCTGTTTTCACTTATTTTGGGTCTAAACCCAAAAGTGGAATTGCTGAATTGTATGGTAATTTTATGTTTAATCTTTTCAGGACTTATCATACCATTTTCCACAGTGGCTGCATTGTTTTACCTTCCCATGGGAAATGTACAAGGGTTCCAACTTCTCCACATCTTCACTAACATTCGTTATTTTCTGTTTTGTTTTGTTTTTTAATATTATGGGAGTGAAGCAGTATCTTAATATGGTTTTGGTTTGCATTTCCCTAATGAGGAGTGATATTAAGCATCTTTTCATGTGCTTAGTAGCCATGTGGATGTCTTCTTTGGAGAAATGTTTATTCAAGTCTTTTGCCCAATTTTAATTAGGTTGTTTCATTGTTATTGAGTTGTAAGAGTTCTCTGTATATTCTGGATACCCATCCCTATTAGGTATTGATTTGTAAATATTTTCTCGAATTCTCTGGATTGCCTTTTCAATCTGTTGACAGTGTCCTCTGATGCACAAATGTTTTTTGTTTGGTTTGGGATATTTTTGCTTAGACTTCCCTTTTATGTATTTTTACTGACACATAATATTTATATACATTTTGGGGTATGATGTGATATTTTGTTACATGTATTAAATGTGTAATGATCAAGTCAACATTTGAAGTACTCTCTTCTAGCTATTTTAAAATATGCAATACATTATTGACTATAGCCACCCTATTTTACTGTCAAACATTAGAACTTATTCCTTCTAACTGTATGTTAAATAACCTCTCTTCATCTCTTCCTCCATCCCCACACCCTTCACAGCCTCTGGGATCTATTATTCTACTCTCTATCTCCATGAGATCAACTTTTTTAGCACCCACATGAGTGAGAACATGTGATATTTGTCTTTCTGTTCCTGGCTTATTTTATTTAACATAATGGCCTCTATTTCCCTCCATGCTGCTGCAAATGACTTGATTTCATTTGTTTTATGGCTGAAGACCATTTATGTATGTAGACCACATTTTCTTTATTCATTTCTTCATTGATAGACATCTGGGTTAACTGATGCACAAAAGTTTTTTTATTTTGATGAAGTCTAATCTATTTTTTCTTTTTTTACCTATGCCTTTGGTGTCATATCTAAGAAGTCACTGCCAAATCTGATGTCACAAAGCTTTATGTTTCTTCTAAGAGCTATAGCTTTAGCTCTTACATTTAGATCTTTGAGCCACTTTGAGTTAATTCCTGTATATAGTGTAAGGCAAAGATCCAACTTTATTCTTTTTTGCATGTGGCTATCCAGTTTTCCCAATATCATTTGTTGAAAATACTATCCTTTCCCTATTTAATGGCTTTGGCATCCTTGTTGAAAATAATTTATTCATATATGCAAGGGTTTATTTCTTGGCTTTCTATCCTATTCTATTGGTTTGTATGTCTGTCTTTATGTCAGTACCACACTGTTTTGATTACAGTAGCTTTGTAGTAAGTTTTGATTACAGTAGCTTTGTAGTAAGTTTTGATTACTGTAACTTTGTTCCACAAAGTGTTTGTTTGTTTGTTTGTTTGTTTGTTTGTTTGTGTTGTCCAGGCTGGAATGCAGAGGTGTGATCTTGGCTACTGTAGCCTCTGTCTCCCAGGACCAAGTGATTCTCCCATCTCAGCCTCCTGAGTAGCTGAGACTACAGGTCCACCCCACCACATCCAGCTAATTTTGTATTTTTAGTAGAGATGGGGTTTCACCATGTAGCCCAGGCTGATCTTGAACTCCTGACCTCTGGTGATCCACCTGCATTGGCCTCCCAAAGTGCTGGGATTACAGGCACGAGCCCCCATGCCTGGCCCCTGTTCTACCATAGTTTTTAATTCAGAAAATGTAAGACCTCTAACTTTATTCTTCTTCTTCAAAATGGTTTTGGCTATTTGAGATCCTTGAGATTCCATATGAATTTAAGGAATAATTTTTCTATTACTGCAAAAAAATCCTTGGGATTTTGACAGAGATTGCATTGAATCTGCAGATTGCTTTGGGTAGCATTAACATCTTAACAATATTAAGTCTTCTCAATTCATGAACATGGGCTATCTTTCCATTTATTTGTGTATTTTAAAGTGACATCTTATTTTTTATTAACATTTTCATTTTATGTGTGTAACTTGAGACAAAGGGGGCTGTTAAATGCTACATGGAAGGCACATAATAAACACACATTGTTGAATCAAAAACAAACAAAAAGCAGAATGACAACTGCAATTGCACAAACTATGCTCACCAGAGCTAACAATTATAATACACAGATAGGCTTATCTAAGCAAGATTATGATGTTGGTCTTTTCAATTGTCCTCCCCTTCCCTTCAGAAACTCTCACCCTTTCCACAATTTCTCCTTTGCTGTATCCATCTCAAATCTCTCCTTAGGAATCTCTCCTCCCAGAAAAGAAGGCTATGTTTTAAAAGTCTAGTTCATTGAGTTGTAATAGACTTCGAGTGAAATTCATGGTTTTAAAATGCACAGTACAGTAAGTTTTGACAACTGTTTAGAGTCATTGAGTCTCAGAGACAGACTTTGGAAGTGGACTCTAGGGCAGCTTCATCCATCACACATGGAAAAAGTGGATTTGCCCTTTGGTGGATCCTCAAAAAACTGAACAAAATTATGTTATCGCCCAGCAATTCCGCTTGTAAATATGGACCCAAAAGAATTAAAAGCAGCAACTCAGATACTTGTACACCAATGTTCATACTGGCATAATTCACAACAACAAAAAGAGGAAAGCAGGCCATGTGTCTGTAGATTGATGAATGGATAAAACACGTTATATACGTGTAATGGAATATTATTCAGGCATAAAAGAAATGAAGTCCTGACACACACGACAACATGGATGAACCTCTAAGACATTATGTACAATGAAATAAGCCAGTCACATAAGGACCAGTACTGTATGAGTCCACTTACACGAGGCACCCAGAATAGGCAAGTTCCTAGAGACAGAAAACAGAATGGACGTTATCAGGGGCTGGGGAAGGGGACAATGGGTAGTTATTATTTAACGGCCACAGAGTTTCAGCTTCCAGTGATGAAAAAGTTTTGGAAACAGATAGTAGTGATGGTTATATAACATTAGGAATGTAGTTAATATCATTGAACCATTCAGCATGGTTAAAACGGTAAACTTCATGTGATGTATATCCTTTCAATTTTAATATTTTATTTTTTTTTAAAAGTGGGTGGTCTTCACCATGTCTTTACACAGACAACTCCAAACCCTGTGACTTAACATGGGACACACACACAATCATGAGAATAAACATAATATTGTAAAAATATAGAATAAGAACAGATCAAAGAACACTGCAAGTTGGGAGAAGGCTGGAAAAAGAGAGAGAAACTGAAGGCAGGGCCACCAGATAAGAGGCTACTGCAACAGTCTCAGAATGGCCTGAGCTGAGAATAACAGAGAGAAAGGGAAGAGGGTTCATGCACAGGAGGAAGCGTGAACTCATGGTCTCAATTAATGTGGCACAAGGCAGAAGGTGGAATGGAAACGCAGGCCCAGGCCACATCGTGACTGTCACCGCCCTGGGCACTTTTCTTTGAGGAAAGTTTCCTCTGTAAAGTATATATATGTTTGTAGTAGGGAGGAACAACATTTTTTTGTCCTGAAAATACATTTTTTCTTATTTAAAAAGACATCAAAACATTTCATGGGCCCCTAAATGGCACTGCCCCTCCTCAGTCGGCCCTGGGCCGGTCCTGTGTGAGGAATGAATGGTCTCCTACCGACAATATCCATCCTTCTTCCTTTCCCCTGCGGCCTCCCTATCTCATTTACTGCTTAAGGTATGGAGGACTTTGTTACTGCAGATACGCTATGGGGGTTAAGACCCAGGACTCTGGAATCAGAACGATTTGGGTTTGAATCACATCTCCCACTGCCTGGTTGTGTAAATTAGAGCATATTACTTAACATTTCTGAGCCACAGTGTCTATCTGTAAAATGAATGTGAGTTCCCAACATCACAGAGGTCTTGTAAGAATTAAAAGTGGTAAGAGAACCACCAGCTTAGCCTGGTGCCTGTTGCATGGCTGGCAAGTGCAGGCAACTCCATCGCCTCTCCTGGCTTGGCACAAACAGACACAGTGGTTTGGGGTTTGTAATGAGGGGGAGGAGGAAAGGCATGAAGATACCTGGAGAGGGAAACACAGAAGGGGCAGGGAGTCCAGAGAGTAATGGAAGGGACACGAACCGTTTGCACTTTTGCCAGAAGCAGGCCCAATTAGCCAACTATCTCTTACCACACTGCCTGGAGTGTTGTGTCCTCTAAGCACACAGAGGTTCCTGTCACCACCTACAAAAACCCATAATATGCTCCCCTGTCCCAGGGCTGGGAAACAAACCAGAGGCATTCAAGGTTTCCACTCGCTTTAGTTCCCATTTCCGTGTGGCCTCCTTTTCTCCTTCCCTGCATCCACCCCCTCTCTAGACTTGCCATTCCTCACACTCTCCTGCCGTTTGCCTCACATGGTTTCATTTGCCTGGAATGCTCTCTGGGGGAACTTCTACTCATTCTAGGAGACCCAGGCCCAGTGTCTCCTTCTGCAACTGCCTCTGCAAAATCAATCCCTCCTTCTCTTGGGTTTCCACCACACTCTAGTTACCACTCTTCCCGATAATCATTTGTTTACATCTCTCCCCAGCTGGAAGGTGAGCTCCAGAGGGGAGGGGCTGCTAGAGTCTCCCTCCTGGGCCACCCCCACCCCCACCTCATCCTGTCCCCACCCCAACCACTGCTCCACCTTCTGCACATGCTGGCAGCCTATGAATGAGGAAAAGGAGGTTTCTTCATTGTTTACTTAATTTTGGAATTGCTCTTCTCACACCTGTTCCAACAAAGGACCTTGATTTATGTAGTGAAGATTCAACACTTAACAAAGTTGCAATGCGACATGAAGGGGCAAGAAACTAGAATTGCTTCCAAGACAGGAAAACAACAGGGGGATTAACTGTGATCACACCTGGGTCCCAGGCAGCTATTTCTAATGAAATGGGGTGGAGGGAGTCAGTGGCACCCCCAAAAGCATGGGATTCATCTACATAATCAGCATCCAATTGGTAAATATTAGGGCAAGGGGCTGGATGGCTGCCTCCAACATCACCCTCCCCCGCCACATTTCTCCCTGACTCCCCCATCCCCTCCCCAGACAGCACTGGGTCTCTTCTCTTCTTCCCTTTCGACATTATCACCCTACTACTGGTTTCTCCTTAACCTTGACCTCACCCAGGTGGAAACTCAGGGATTAGGAATGATTTGTCCTAGTCTCCAGGAATGGCTCTGTCAGTTGCTTTCTGGAACTGCCTTTTTCCTGGAGGTTGTGGGGAGCAATCTGCCTGACCCCCAGTGTCCACTTCACTGGTGTGCTCATGGTAACGCCAGCAGGGCAGGCAGACTTTAGTGGTCCTGATTCATTCTGGATTACTCCTTCACCCTGTCTGACTCTCCCATCACCTGGAGCCTGTGGAGGCATTGTGTGCCTGAAACCTCTGGCCATCCCTGTAGCTGCAGAAACGTTGGGGCATCTCCATTCTCAGCACTGCTGGGACACCTGATGAATGAGGACTGGCTTCCACAGAACAGCCCTGAGAGATGTGGTGAGGAGCTGCTATGGGCCCTGTAGCTGAGGACCCTGATTCTTCCTGTGCATCTAAGAGCTTATTCTGTAGCAGGTGGTCTGGGAGACACCTGGTTGTCATGACTACGCTGCCCTGGAGCAGGCTGGAGCCCTGGAAGGCAGTGCACAGACTGCATACACCCTGGTTTCATTAGTTGTCTCCCTGAGGACCTAGGTGTCCCTGCCATGCAGAGCATGTCTGGCCTCCTTCTCATTCTCATGGCCACCACCGCAGCTCAAAGTCCTTGAAACGAAATACATGTCACTCAGGCTCTTGCAAGCATCTCCTCCTTTCCTCACTTTCTTTTGCAAGAACCTCCTCACGTGCTCTTGCAAGAATCACTCATCTCACTTACTCTTGCAAGAATCTCCTCACGTGCTCTTGCACGTGAATCACTCATCTCACTTACTCTTGCAAGAATCTCCTCCTTTCCTCGCTGTATGTTCTGTACAATGCTGCTGAGGAACTGGCCTAAAGTACATGGTGCAACAATCCATTTACCGCAGCTTAAGAACAAACTAATCTAGGTGACTAGGAATCAGAGCAGCAGTACTTGTGTATGTGGTGAGGGAGGAGCATGAGGGAAGCCTTCTGGGGTGTTTGGAATGCTCTGTGTTTTGATCTCACAGAGCTGCATATTGTTACTTATGTCACATTTGTAAACATCCATTGAGACTTCCACTTCAGATCTGTGTATTTTGGGCTGGCCTCAGTGGCTCTCACGCCTATAATCCCAGCAACTCAGGCAGCTGAGGCAAGAGAATGGCTTGAAGCCAGGATTTCAAAAACACCCTGAACAACATAGCAAGACCCTGTCTCTACAAAAATAAAAATAAAAAATTAGCCAGGCATGATGGTGCACACCTGTAGTCTCAACTACTTGGGAGGCTGAGGCGGGAGAGGCCCTTGAGGGTCTGAGGCTGTAGCTATGATCGTGCTGCTGTACTCCAGCCTGGGTGACAGAGGGAGATCCCATCTCTTAAAAAAAAAAAAAAAAAGATAAAAAAGATTTGTGAACTTTACTATATGTATGTTAAACCTCAGTAAGAAAGCAAAAAAATAAAATGAAGTCTGCTTTTATAAAAAATGTTTTGAGGACAAAAATGTGTCAAGATTTCAAGGATAGGACATGCAGCCTCTGCTACCCATTTCTCCCTCACACTTGCCTTCTAGACTTCTTGCCTCTTCTCCTGGAGAATCACAACTAGACTGTTTCCTGATGTCCCAGATACATCCCTTTACCTGTCAGCTTCCTCTGAAGCCCTCTGTGGGCCTTACTCCCACCACCATCTCTTCCTACTCTTGGTCTCACTGCAAAAGTAGGAAGAGATGGTGGTGGGAGCAAGGCCCGCAGAGGGCTTTGGAGGAAGATGAACTTCTGAATGAAGCTTTCTCTGCCTGAAAGGGGCATGCTCCCTTCTATGACCCTGCATTCCTTGGTGCTTCTCTGCCCACAAAACTTTTTGGGAGCTCTGTCTCTTTCCTGACCTTTTCTAGTAGACACAAGTTCCTTGAGGCAAGAGACTCATCTCTGATTCACCTGTGATCCACAAATACCTGCTGAATTGACTTAATAGAGAAAGGAAAGGGGGAAATACCATTGACGATGTCCCAGACCCTCCCAGCTTGGTCTCTCCCTGTTTAATTGTTGATGAACGCACAAGCCAAAATGTAAGCCAAAGCCTTGTTACCATCCCTGCCCCTAGACTTCTGCCCTGGTTAGCATGAGGCACTTGGGCTGCAGTGGTTGGTTAAGGCATTCAGTGCTCCAAAGACTAGCTCCAAAGGCCTTGTAAGATTAAAAAAAAAAAAAAAGAAGTTGAGGGGATTGGGCTATGGGGGAGGAAGAACAACAGAGAAATGAGCAAATATGCCCACTGGCAAGTGGTCCCTCTGGGGACGTGATCTGCTTTTGTCTCCCCAAGAGTCTTTGTGGGACTATCCCTTCTCTTTCCAGAAGAGAGACCCCTACTGCTTTTGACACGAGAGAGAGAGCAGATCCAATTCCCAGGTATCAGATGGATTGGATCTCAGTAACCAGAAAGCTGTCAGCTCTGAGTGTATACCTCCAGAGCATCGCTTCAGAACATAACTTTGTATATTGGTTTACATATACACAAAGTTAATAAATATGTTAATAAATACATTGATCATCTGCCATAAGCAAAGATTTGTACTAGGGATAACAGAGGATTCAAGAAACGAATTCACTTTTCCTGCCTCCCACAGGATTTAAAAGGAGTTTGACTTACTCACAGGATGTTTGCTGTAGCATTGTTTACAAGAAAAAATTGGAAGCAACCTAAAAGTCCAACATGAAAAGGGCCAAATCAAATGCTGTACATTGGTTCCATGGAACACAGGGGAGCAATTTTTTTTTTTTTTTTTGAGATAGGGTCTTGATTTGTTGCCCAGTCTGGAATGCAGTGGTGTGATCATGGCTCACTATAGCTTCAACCTCCCAAGCTCAAGGGAACCTTCCACCTCAGCCTCTGAAGGAGCTGGAACTATGGGCGTGCACCACCATGACTGGCTAATTATTTTTTGTATGTTTCATAGATAGGGTTTCATCATGTTCCCCAAGTTGGTCTTGAACTCCTAAGTTCAAGCGATCTGCCCTCCTTTGCCTCCTAAAGTGCTGGGATTACAGGCATGAGCTACTGCACCCAGCATAGAATATACAGTAGAGCAATTTATCAGAACTAACTAGGGTTTATATATGTCAGTGTTGGTAGATCTCAAAAATATATTGAGTGAAAAAGTCATATCATAGAATGAAGCATATCATAAATGCCATTTATGCAAACACACATAAGGAAAATAACACTCTATATATCCTATGAATATATAATATATCTTTATGTAAAAGTATGTTTTTTTAATGGCACAGAAGGACACACACACAGCTGTCTCTCTGGGACAGAAATGAAAAAGGGATGAACCTAGTTCAAAGGGGCTTTTGCTTTTCTCTATAATTACTAATTTTTTTAATGTATATTTGTGTATTACTTGTGAAATAAAGTTTTGACTAAACCATTTAAGTAAATAGGAAGACACAGCTTAAATACATGAGAAGCAAAGTAGTAAGGGTCTACTGATAACCATGACGGCAATATAAGCAACATCACAAGGCAGAATAGATTTATTGCTCAACCATCAGCGTTTGCAGTAATGACCAGGAGTTGAGAAGAGGAAGAGCTTGCTGAGTGCTGGGGAGATCTGAGAGGGGGGTAAGAAGTCAGGACCTCCTTTAAAGTCTTTTGATAAAGGAATGTCATGACAAGGTGGAGCTTTGTGAAGATCCATCTGGGCACAAGGGTGCAATGCAGTCAATAAAAATTTGCATTATATGAGTATAGAGATTTTTCTTTTTTTCTCCTTATACTTGCCAGGTCCTGGAAATTGAAGATGATATCACACGAGCTAAGATCTAGGAGGAAATTAGAATAGAAAAATAAGGGGAGCTTTAGTATAACTCTCAAGCCAAATGAATAAGCAATCAAGGACTCCCAGGAAAAGTGTCTGGCAATCACCAAAATGTACTTAGTTTCCTCCAGTGGATTGTGAATTTTTTCATGGCTGGGGCTATGATGTCTTCCTTCCTAGAGCCCCAGTACATAGAATAGAACAGAACAGGATGCCACACAACAGGCACTCAGTGAACACTTGTTGAATGAACAAATGTGTGCATGCATGAATGAATGAATATTGCAGAAAGGTCAGAGATTCGGACTTGTAAAAGGTTTGTCGCTTGAATGACTACTCTTCAGTTTTGAGGCACATCTGTCCCTTTTCCATTCTCCCCTGCCAGAGCCCCCCTCCAAGTGTGGCTTACCTTGTCTCTTGTCCTCCCCACCGCACCTCCACTACTCCACCCCTAAATCCTGGAGACCCTCTTTAAAACAGGGTAGATAATGGCTGTCAACCCTCAGTGGGGCTGTGACACAGAGACAAGAGAAGAGAACAAAATTAAAAATCATTTGGAGGTCAGAGCTAGGAAGAGCTTCACAGCAGTTGGGTTGGGGAGTGATGTGTGTTGGGAAAGTGGGGAAGGTAGGGGTGAGATGACCCAACAGGAAGAGATCAGGCAAATGAAAGGATTAGGTCCAGATTGTAGAAACTTGGATGTGGAACAGGTTCATGCAGAGGCTTTCAAACGTAGATCTCAGAATCCCAGGGTTCCACAGATAACCTCCAAGGGTTTCCCAAACAATGAGACTGCTTCTGCCAAGGAGAGAAGATGAGAACTACCAGAGGGACCTGCTTATCTGCTATCTGTCTTACATACTAGGGTTCTGAGTAAGAGTTCATCTGAAGAAAGGACCCAGGACAGAGAGAGAGAGAGAGAGAGAGAGAGAGAGAGAGAGAGAGAGGAGAGAGGAGAGAGAGTAAGAGAGAGAAAGATCATTCTGCTAAAGCACTTGAAAGAACAAAGAGTTCATGGACTCTCTTTTTCACTCTCACACATGAAATGAGATGTTATATAAAAAGTATTCTGGGTGGAAAAGGTTCTCAATGAGTATATTGAGATTAGACATAGAAAAAAAGAACTCAAGTGAAAGAGAAATTCATTTGGAATGACCATAAATTGCCTGCCCCACCTCCTCAGGTTTGCAATTACCCACAAAAGGTCAAAATTAAAAATCTCAAAGCTCAGGATAAGGGAAGCAGTGGGGTATAGATAATTGGTGTTCAGTTGTTATTAATAATTATTAGCACTATATTATTTCTCAGGAGTTCTGCTAAACCATTACATGCATGATCTTATGAATTCTCATAACAGCTTATGAGGTAAACCTTATTATCATCCCAACCAAGGCTCAGAGAAGTTGAACAACTTCCCCAGCATTACACCAAATTGTAAGCTGCAGAGCTGGGCTTTGTACACTGGCAGCCTGACTCCAAAGGCCCTAAGCATAAGCCCTTGTTTAGTGGTGTATCCCCAGTGACCATGCAGTGAATAGGTGTGACTGCAGTAAGGTATGGGTCCCTGCAGTAAAAGGTCCTAAGGAAGAGAGAGCAACACTTCTCAACACCTTGTGAAAATACCATGTGACACTGTCCTCCAAAGAAAATTCCAGAAGCCCCTCCCTGGGCCCTCGGGTGAGCTAAACACACATGGAAGGCTTGTTCACTTCGGAATACTACACCTTAGGAGGGCTGAAAGGTATCTCATTTTGCATCAGTGAACAGCAAGATGAAGGATCTGGCTAACTGTAAAGAGAAGACATTTAATCTAAAGAAGAGATGAGAAGGGAAGGAGGGAGCTATGTCAAACACTCAAAGTGCTTTCTCAAGGAATAGTGACCAGAACTCGTTTTGTGCAACTCTGGATGGTAGAACTAGGGACAATGGGTTGGTAAGAGGAAGACAAATTACAAGTCAACATTGCCAAGGATTTTCCTTAAATCTGTCTGAAAATGAACTTGGCCACGCTAGAGGTAGTGAGCTCTTTGTCAAAGGAAGCAATCAAGCAAAGATTGAGAATCAGGAATCACAATTGCTAGGAGGGAACTCATCTGTTGAGTGGAAGGTTAAATGGCTACTAAAGGCTCTTCTGACACAAAGATTCCAAACATTTATAATCATGATGTTTATTTTTCTTTTCAAAAATTATCCCTCAGAGAATGAACCCAACTGACAGGCCAGCCTCTAAAGCATGGTGTCTTATAAATTCCTTCATTCTGCATTTCTGTGAAAAGGAAGCCCTGACCTGTGACAGGGGGCCTATATGTCTGTCAGCAGAGCCAACATTTTTCACACTAATAGTACAAGTCAGAATAAATACCATCTCCATTTGGAAGACAGTCCTTGACAGAAGAGAATTGGCCTGCTTGATTAGGAATATATGTCAGGCACTGATAATAGGGAAATCCTTTTCAGCCAAGCCCCAGAACCTGAACAGTCATAATGAGGCAATTTAATGAGCCTCCTGTTCTACAACAATATTAATTACAACTCTGTAGCAGAAGGCAGCCAACTCAAGATAAAATAGGTAAAATGCACAGGAACTGGATCACATTCAGAATCTCTTCCCCAGATACAAATAGGCTTGCAGTCACATACATATGTCTCTAGCAAGCAAATAGATTTAACACCTTTAAGCTGTTTGGAAGAAATGCTTATGGAGTCAGTCTAAACAGCAGAAACACTTCTGAACTTTGTGTTTATCCCTTAGAATGCATATACCCCAAATAAGTCTGGTGAGCCCGATCAGTTCCAACCTGTTGCTATCCTGGAAAAAAAAGAAAAAAGAAGGGCAGAAAAGGCACCATTTGTTGGGCCGGGCGCGGTGGCTCATGCCTATAATCCCAGCACTTTGGGAAGCCGAGGCGGGTGGATCACTTGAGGTCAGGAGTTCCAGACCAAACTGGGCAACACGGTTGCCATCTCTACTAAAAATACAAAAATTAGCCAGGCGTGGTGGTACATGCCTGTAATCTCAGCTACTTGGGAGGCTAAGGCACAAGAATCACTTGAACCTGGAAGGCAGAGGTTGCAGTGAGCCAAGATCACATCACTGCACTCTATCCTGGGTGACCGAGCAAGACTCTGTCTGAAAAATAAATAAATAAAATAAAATAAAAGCACCACTTGTCAAGCAGGTAGGCATACCTACATCCCTTTTTGGGATTCAGGCCTTACAGATCTTTTCACTTAAAGAAACAGAATTTCTTCAGGTCAGATATAAGCTGAGAATTGTCATCAGTCTCGTTCAGTAAAACATCACCAAAAGCCTGCTCACCAGTAGTTATTGAGCACTTACTATTTGCTGGATATTTCTTTACGTGCTGTAAGTATTTTAGCTCATTTGGTCACCATGAAACACCCTGAAGTCAGTACTAGCAATGTGTCCCTTGATAAAAAGCACAGAGATGGTAAATAGTTTGGTTTGTCCACACTACCAGTTAGGTGAAGCCAGGATTCAGACCCAGGCTGATTATTCCAGAGCCAGGGTGCTTAACCACTAGGCATTGCCGTGCACTGTACGTTTGCAGGCAACTTGTTCATGAAGTGAGCGTTGACGGAACACCACCTATGTGCACCGCACTGTGCTAGGTGCTGGGACAGTGATCAATGTGACAATTCCTGTCCAGAGTAATCAGGCAATGCCAGCAGATCTAAGAAACTGTCCCATTCCCCGTGTGGTCCGCAAAGGCTTCTAGAAATGGTGATGCTTAACCAGAGACCTGAAAGATGAGTAAGAGTTAGGCAGTGAGTCAGGAGAAAAACTGGAGGAGGAAAAGGATATGGATGGGAATCCCTAGGGGTCAGTTCACAATGGCAGAAGTAGAGGCATTGTGCAGATATTAAGGAGTTACACACAGGGAGAGGAGAGATGGTCCTGACAGGGTCTCAGGAGAAGGTAAAACTTGATCTAGGTCCTTAAAAATAGAGTAAGAAGGAAGGAATATATATGATACCTACTTTAAATCTGTTGACATTTTCTCATATTTACATAACCCTCTCACTCAATTCAGACCCGGGGAACTGCCACATGGACAAAGGACTGACTCCAAGGGGTTAATCACCTGCCAATCGAAAGAAGCCACAACGGACTCTTTTCTCACTAAATCCACGTTGCAGAGATTTTGATGGTACAAGGATGGGGTGGCTACTGGAGGAGGTGCCAAAGAGGACAAGCATGGAATCCTGAGCCTCAACCCAGGCAGGCTGTGCCTACCCATTCTAACACAGAGCATCAGAAACAATTGGAAGCAAAGCCCACGTCCACACAGCATATGCCCAGGGTCCACAGACCTGAAAATTCACACAGACCCCAGGGACTGTCCCACAGCACACTGACTTGCAAACCCATGAAATGGTCCATGCCACTCCCAGCTCCCCACTACTAGAGTGGTCCACCTGGCTCTGCCCATCTCAATCCTGCCTGCCTCTGCAGTGGTTCTCCAATTTTAGCACACATTCAAATCACCCACAGGGCTTGCTGAACCATAGGCTGCCGGCCCCACCTCCAGAGTTTCTGGTTCAGTAGGTCTGGGATGGTGCCAAGAATGTGCACTTCTAACGAGTTCCTGGGTGATGCCGATGCTGGTGGTCCCACACTAAAAATTGCTGCTCTTTGGCACTGGGAAAATGCACCTCTCCAGAAAGACTTCCCCCAGCACACCAGCCCTGCTGGCTTCTCTCCCCAGTCTTACTGAACATTTAAGTTAATATAGACCACAAAGATAAACACGACTGCCTTGAAGAGCCAGACAGGCAATAGAATATGACAGTTTGGTGACATATCCTCAGCTTAGGTGCATTTGAGTACAGTTGGGTGAGAGATAGGAAGTATTGTAAACTGGAGAATTCAGGCACCAATAAAAGGGGACAACTCACTCAGTTCTAGCCAATTTGTGCTGGGTGTGATTGCAAAACTAGTCTTTCTAGGTCTTCTAGCTTCAAGAGAAAGCAGAAATCCTGATTTTTATGTAAACTATCCCAAATTTTCAAAACTGATTCAAGATTTTCAAAGACAGGAGGATGCATCAGGTGATCTCTTAGGCCTCTTGCAGCTTTCATACTTGATAGTTTGGGGCTTGTCAGGTATCCTATAGAGAGTTCCCCAATCTGGGTCTATGCGTTGTGTTTTCATGATTAGACTAGGGTTTTGGGTTTTTGTAAAGAATACAGCAGAGGTGAATGGCCCTCATAACATGCTTCTGATGTCCCTTCCTGTGATCAGCCACAACACACCATCAAAAGACTTTATGACAGCTCCACAGTGGGGAAAAGGGAACCATGACTTGTCGCATTTGCCAGTTTCCATGGTGTAAATATTCCCACCATGGCCAATGTTGAGAACACAGTGTGATGGCACTAAACACAGAACTGGAAAAAGGCGTGCACAATTAGCTAGCTCTTCAGTAGAAGTGGCTCTTGCACTGCTTGTTAACTCGCTTTATCCTCTGAGTTCTAAACCTCAATGAGTCAACCCTCCCTTTGGTTCTGACTGAAAGCCAGTCACGCACTCAGCACTCCACTAAAGGTTATAGAGGAGAGCAAAGGGCTACAAAAGATTAGGCAAGAAGGTAGAGTGAGTGAGACTGCAGGTTTTGAGAAGCCTGGTTTCAAATCTAGATCTGCTTTTTGTGACTGTGTAACCTTGATCAAATTGCATAACCTCTTTAAGCAATTGATTTTCTATGTACAAATAAATAGTTTATATATGCGTATATGTTTTATATATGTACATATTATATATAGTGTTTGTCAAGTACTAAAAAATTGTATATATACACAAAAAATTTATTCATACACACATGTCATATATATACACACACAGCCTCTCAAGGAGCTTTCAGTCTAACCTATATAGGCTATATTAACATGTTCTAATTTAAAAATTGGGTGGTAGATACATGGGTGGTCACTTTATTATTTGTCTTTTAATTACACATACATGGCATATAATCTTTTGAATGTATTACTTCACAATAAAAAAGGATAATACAAATCTGAATGAAGTTAATCACTAAAATGTGTCATCTAATTATCCTTCCAGTTCATTCATGTTACCATCTTGAAAAATGAGGTCATGACCCACTGGGAACTTGGCAGAGAACGTGGCCCTGTTGGATGTCAGTTGGACGCTTGAGAAAGCTAAGGGCATCTTAGTCTCTTTGTAGCTTGTGAATGCCAAACTTGAAGATATGTGAAGAGATTTCACTCAACTCAAGAGGAAATGTGTTTATTCTTCCTGGGGACCTCGGTAAAACATTCTAGCACTGCTACCAACACCAGTGAGGGCTCTATTAAACTGCTCCTGCAAAGCATTAAGCAGGCTCAGAAATAGGGATAAGGGGAAATCTAGTGTGACTCAGAAAACACACAGGCCCATTTTTCATTTGAACATGCTAGATAAAAGGCTTTCCAACAACTGAAATAAGTTATTCATTTTTTTTTTTTTCTTTGAGACGGAGTTTCACTCTTGTTACCCAGGCTGGAGTGCAATGGCGCGATCTCGGCTCACCGCAACCTCCGCCTCCTGGGTTCAGGCAATTCTCCTGCCTCAGCCTCCTGAGTAGCTGGGATTACAGGCACGCGCCACCATGTCCAGCTAATTTTTTTGTATTTTTAGTAGAGACAGGGTTTCACCAAGTTGACCAGGATGGTCTCGATCTCTTGACCTCGTGATCCACCCACCTCGGCCTCCCAAAGTGCTGGGATTACAGGCTTGAGCCATCGCGCCCGGCCAAGTTATTCATATTTCTACCCAGGATCTACTAAACGTGGAGACTTCTCCCCTTTGTCCAAGTGATGTCTTGTTTTCAGGTGCTGTGTGTGCTGAGAGCACCTGGGGCACTGGTGGAGAGCAGGCAGCCACCATTGACAATCAAGACCACGGGACCTTCCCTAGGCCCCAGGTTCCTTCCTAAACCAGCCGGTTGTGTCAAGTGACCTCTCACACCTCTTGAAGCTTTGATACTTGCTGGTTTGGGCTGCAGTAGAATACTCTGGTGATGTGTTCTGGTCTCTCAAGGTGAAGAAGAAACCCACACAATCAAATCACATTACCCCCTTGATTTCTTATGCTTTTCCTTCGTTGCCAATAAGATATTCTGATGCAGAAAATAAACAGGAATGACAGTTTATTGCATTTAACCAAGTAAATAATTATAACTAATGCAGCTGGGCAAGGTGTCCCATGCTGGTAATCCCAGCACTTTGGGAGGCCAAGGCGAGTGATCAGTTGAGGTCAGAAGTTTGAGACCAGCGTGGGCAACATGGCAAAATCCTGTCTCTACCAAAAATACAAAAATTAGCTGGGTGTGGTGGCACATGCCTGTAATCCCAGCTACTCGGGTGCCTGAGGCTGGAGAATTGCCTGAACCTAGGAGGCAGAGATTACAGTGAACCAAAATCACACCATTGCACTCCAGCCTGGGTGACAGACTAAGACTCTACCTTAAAGAAATAAATAAATAAAATAAAAATAACAATAAAATAACTAATGCTTAAGTAATGCCTGCTAGGTACCAGGCACCACTCTAAGTACTTCACAATATATTGATTCAACTGAGGAAGATACTATATGATTGTCACTCCCAAATTACAGATAAGTAAACTAAGGCATGGAGCAATTAAGTGGTTTGTCCAAAGTCTCATAACTTGTAAGTGGCAAAGCCAAGATTATGAATCCAGGTAGTTTGGTTGTGAAATGCAGACCTTTTAGATTGAATATTATCCAAATACGTGCCTGATAGAGTGGCCTTCCTTTGAGGAGGTAAAGCTAGAAGATCTCATTTTGTCAAGCTTAGAAACTGCTCAGAACCCAGAAGTTTGAGGTCTCTATTTAGAATCATCTTTGATCCAGATTCTAACAAATGATTCTGATTTTACCTGAAAAGGTTCCAAAGGTTTGCCTAAAAATTTTTAGCAGCCACTTCTTAATAGATCAGCAGTGGGAAGATTTTAAAACACAGAACAAATCAATGTGGTAGAGAGCACACTTCACAGAAGCAGGAAACCAGGGCTCCAGCCATTCAGCCTTGGACCCAACAAGCTGTGCACCTTGGGGCAGATGCTTCACCTCTCTGAACCTCAGATTTCTCACTTGTATGAGGAAGATGTGAACACAGATGACTTTGGAGATCCTTTGCCTCTCTGAAAGAGGCTGTGAGTCTCTATTCTTCCCCCAACGATAGATTGTTGGTGATGAATAGATAAGGCAAATGACAAGCAAGTTTCGACTGTGCTCTGAAGGCAGACACCAGACATGTAAATTCAGATCCCAGGAATGTGAGAGGAAGCTCTGGCATGGCCTTCATATTTCAACAAACAACTAATCAATGCAGCAGCAGCCTGGCAATTAAGAGCCACCTTTTCATTTTTAGGCTCTGCTCATCATAGACTCACCCTTCAAACAACATATTTTTACCAGAGTTCATCCCAGACCCCAGAAGGCATAGACAAGAAGGGACCTTCCCAGCACAATCCTTCTTCACACACTCTATTTTTTACATTTATGATAGAAACAAAACTCTTAAAATATTCAACACAAAATGTTTGAAACTTCCAAAGTGTATGAATCATAACATTATCACCAATATGTCTGAAACATGACAAATAAATGGTAAGTTCCTTCCCTACACCACAGAATCTACTGAAGAGCAGACACTCAATATATATCTGCTGATTTCTAATAAATGTGTTTATGTGAAGTTCTAATTGCTACCAATAAAGAATCAGGCTCATGCACGTGCTGATGAAACCTCAGTTCCTTCTGGGTTCATCACATACTTCATTCATCATCAGACAAGGCAGTAAGACCTCCTCAACATTTACCACGGAAACTAAGACTCTCCCAGAATACCCCATGCCCAGACTGCTCTCTCACACACTTCACTTAGGAACCAGCGAGCAGGATGTAGCACACAGACACCAACACCTAAAGTCACTAATGCTTGCAAACGCCAAGCCGAGGGCTTGATAAAGGTTTGGCGGATTATTCCCCAGCTCTCTTACCCACTTAGTTTTGTAACCTCAAGAGGTCAGAGCCAAAGGGCTTGTCAGTAAATGAAAGTGCCTGGGGGAGGGGAGAGAGGGCAGGATTGTTAGTGAATTTAGGAAGTCACAGTCCAGTGGCTAGAGCTGCTTTGTCTTAAGAACCCAGTGTTCTGACTTTGAGGGACACTGGATATCCATGGCATTACTACTCAACCCAGGAGAAACCTGCCTCGTGCAAGCCAGGAGACTTGAATCTATTATTTTGGTCTGTGTCTTTACAATCATGACATTGGGGGGACAGCCTAAGGATCTTTTCTATGTGGCCTTTTCTGAAAGGTTCATATCAGGCTTGAACTACTAGTTAATTTGAGAATGACATTCTCGTGGGATCTATGCTCAATTACAAAAACAATTGATTAGTCCAAAGATAACCTTTAATTATCATTGTCATCATCAGAAGGCATCGAGTGATACTGGACTGCTGCTAGGATATGGGGAAAGATGATATTCAACCTTTGGAAGTTGAAGCACATCTCACTTCCTCAGAGGAACCTTTCATCTTACAAAGAAGGCACAACTCCTTACTTGACGAATTCCAACTAGCAATGAGATCTAGCCAAGGCTTGGAAGGTCTGGCCCTTAAATTCCAACTCTGCTGAGTAGAGAATGCACATGGACATTTCATCCTCAGTTGCCTATTCTTCCTCTCTTGGGAATAATCACAGTAACTGCCGTACTTCCAACTTTTATTGTATAGTTTTTTTCAAGTTCTGAGACACCTTCCCAAACAATATCTCATTTGGATCAACTAAAGTCTCAATAGTTTACTTTACCTTGGCGTTCTGTTAAAAGTTTTCTTTTTTTTTTTTTTTTTTTCAGCCGGTTCTGGAATCCCTCTTAACTTTCTATTGCCAAGCACTCCAGACCTCCTTTAAGCTACCTGGCTTAAAAGAATGAAGAGTCAAGAGCAGGGGAAGTTTCTTCAATGACAGAATGTCTTATTCCTGCACTGTCCAATAGAACACTTGGCATGTGGCTAGCATGACCAAAGAACTGAATATTAAATTTTATGTCATTTTAATTAATTTAAGTGAAACCAGCCACATGGGGCGAGTGGTGCTATAATGGACGGTGGAGAAGTGAAACTGTCAGTCATCATGATTTAACCTCCTTTCATTTCCAAGTGCTATGGATTTCTACCCGTAAAAGATTTTAAAGTTTAAGTCAAGCTTCCATATAGTCCATATGGGTTAAAACTGGAGTTGTTCGCTCGCCCCTCAAATGCAAATATGACCCAACCACAATGTGCGGCAGTAGCAACTTTATTCTTCTGTAGGGTCTAGGAACCTTCACATCCCTGCTGGGAAGGCTCCATTCTTTCAGGCTTGTGAATTCCCCACCCGGCACCCACACAGCTCAGGGCTTCTAAAGAGTGGCCCTTTGTCCCCTTGGCTTGTGTGTCAAGGAAGCAAAGGATTCTGCTGCACGGTAATTAATCAAGTGACCCACTTCTACCTTTGATGTGGGAGAAAATAGTCAGGACCACATTGAAGAGGAGAAAGTGAAAGACAGTGACAGAGAAATGGGGAACAAAAGGAGAGGGGGAACTTGCTAGAGAGACGAGGAAAAGATAAGGCAGAAAAAAGAAGACAGAGGTGGTGGTAGTGTAGGGCACAGGCATTTTAGAGACAGAATCCAGCCATCCTTTGCCATTGCCTAGCCAGGATACCTCCCGTTACTGTGGCAAGTTCCTTTTCTACTACTGACCAGATTCAAGCCATGAGTCAGCCTAACTCAGAATAGGAGACTCGTAAAGGTTTATTGGGACGGTTTCGACAATAACTATTCACTTCCTGCTCCAGGGTCTCCATGCTAGTTTTTACTTGTATCAACAAGAGGTGCATCCAAAAGGAGCATTCAGAAAGATCCTGACTAAGCCAGGTGCTGCAAGGAACACATGGTAAGCCTGCAGGTCTCCTACAGTCAGAAACTTCCTTTATCCAACTGAAAAACCAGAAATCCACAACTAACCACAAAAAAGGCAGGGACTAGGAATCGTTTGTGATTAAATACAATAACTTGGAAGCAAAACCCTTCTCAAGGCCTTGTAGGGTTACCTTTATATGAAGCTCTTTAGACAGTATCTGGGTGGCAGGTCACCCTGAAAGAGAAGATTGAAAAAGACATGGTGTGATTTTGTTCAACGAAAGAGAAATGAAGGAGTCAAAAACTATTATGTTGCCATTTGTTTTGCCTTTCTTAAAAAAAAAAAAAAGAAAGAAAGAAAGCGAGAGCTATAATATGTGTTCCTTTTGTACATCTCAAAAACATGTTAGGGACACACTGAGCTGATAGATATGCAAAATTATGAATATTCCACTCAATAATTAAGCATGTCTTCTTTTCTTGGCCCTTTTAATGACAGCGTTTCCTGTACAATCCATTTTAATCCAATTCTTTGATATTTTAAAAAATGGAGATTCCTCTAATTGATTCATAGAGAATTTTTATTTATCCAAAGGAACTGAGAAAAGTTAGATTTGGAGATAATCACTGGAGCTTTTTTATGAGGTTAAGAGTTGGCAGGTACAGGGGAAATTATCAAAGATGCAACAAACTAATCTGCAGTTTCTCTAGAGAACAAACTTGATTTCACTCAACTGCATAAACACAGACCCAACATACTTACCCTCTTCACAGTTCTCAGCTCGGCTGGATTTGGGGCCAGGCTATAATGTTTTAAATGGTTTAAGTGAAGACCCAACCCTTTTGGGTCCTGTAAACATGTCCAGTTTTCCCTGGCCAGACTTTGGAGTCTGGTTAGGTCCGTCATAGGTGAATAGGTTTGTTCTCAGCCTATCCAACTCAAACCCTCTAGGAACTTACTTGAAAACCACAGAACACCATTCCATGCTTGATTTTGCACTAAGATCTTTCAGTGGGTTGAAGCATACAGCACTTAAGAGCAGGTGTTCCCAGCTCCCAGCCCAGCTCCACGCCTGAGGAGGCTGCAGAGGACATGCCATTCTCATTAACAATGCACCATTACCACTGTCTCTTCCTGAAATAGGCTCACCTTGTTTCAGACAGGAGAAGGGGGTCAGAGGCAAGGAATACCTTGTCCACTCTATCTCCTGGGAAAATGCTTGCATGCAAACCAAGGACAGACACAAATGGGCATTAACATATGACTCTAGATACATTCAGAAGGCCCCAAAGTGTCTTGAAGGGCAAATTTTGGCCTTAACCCTGATCTGTTTATACCCGCATTGATACTAACATAGAAGGAAATTCAATGAGTATCTCCAGTTACAGAGGATAGCCAATGAGAGTTTTATTTTATTTTATTTTTTATTTTTTGAGACAGGGTCTCACTCTGTTGCCCAGGCTAGAGTGCAGTGGCACAGTCATAGCTCACTGCAACCTTGACCTCCCAGGCTCAGGTGATCCTTCCACCTCAGCCTCCTGAGTAGCTGGGACAATAGGTGTATATCATCATGCCCAGATAATTTTTTTTTTCTTAATTTTTTTGTAGAGACAGGGTCTCACTTTATTGCCCAGGCTGATCTCAAACTTCTGGGCTCAAAGGATCTTCCTACCTTAGCCCCCCAAAGTACTGGAATTACTGGCATAAGGCATCACACCTGGCCCAGAATTTTAGATATTATATTACGTGAATAGTTGGAATGATAGGGAGGATTTTCACATCCAGAAGGCTCAAAGACTCATTCTCCTTTCCTAATTTACAAATGAAATGCACACTTTGGGTCACTGGTGACTTAAACAAGCTAAGAAAATATCATCTCTTTCTGAACAGCTGTCCTATCAGCTCCAGATAGTTGCTGAAGTGCTGGTAACAATAAAACATTGCAATATCACAAAGACTCACTCGCCCATTTGACCAGGATGTCACATACAGCACTGAAAAAGAATACCTCTGTCAGAGGCCCACCCACGGCCTTCCCTGCAGACTTGGTGGGGGGAGAGCCATTGTGCAGGCATGGAGCTCCATACCTCCACACCCAACTTGCTCACACTACAAGCGGTTCTTCACATCAGCCTGGCTAGCTGGCTCCAGGCCTCCAAAAATGAGAGGGGGAATAAAAGGGTAACTTGTCGAAAGCAATTTCTCTTTCCAGGCACTTCATTCCTTTTGCATTTCAATAGTTGCTGTAAGGAAAGAAAAAGGAGGGGAGTTTCTCCACTAAGTGTGGGAGAAAATGAAAAGAACCGCATGAGGATAAGAGATCGGAAGGCACAAAAACCTTTATGGTTTGATGAATATAAATTATTCTAGAAACATAATAAATAACCCTTATCAGGCCGGGCGTGGTGGCTCATGCCTGTAATCCCAGCACTTTTGGAGGCCAAGGCGGGTGGATGACCTGAGGTCAGGAGTTTGAGACCAGCCTAGCCAACAAGGTGAAGTCCCATCTCTACTAAAAATATAAAAATTAGCCGAGTGTGGTGGTGGGCTCCTGTAGTCCTATCTTCTCAGGAGGCTGAGACAGGAGAATCGCTTGAACTCAGGAGGCAGAGGTTGCATTGAGCTGAGATCGCACCATTACACTCCAGCCTGGGTGACAAGAGAGAAACTGCATCTCAAAAAAAAAAGTAAAAATAAAAGTAAAATAAAATAAAATAAATAACACTTATCAAGTACTTACTATATAACAGGCACTGGGTGGGCAATATTTCGTTTACTTCCAATACATGTTGCCCTATGAGGTAGACATTTTATTTCCCTTCTGCAGTTGAGGAAAATCAAACTTTCAGCCTCAGTTGCACAAGTGGTAACCAAAAAAGGCAAGGTTTGAGCCCAGGCCATCTGACCCCTAGGCCTGCCTCTCACAGGCTGTAATACCTCTGCTATGACAGCCAGACAGAGGCTCATAAGGACAGCTTCTAGTCCAGCAAACATCTTAAGAGCAAGAGAAATATTTTCCATGTCACGTTTCATAATTACCTACCATTACATTTTAGGATGCCCATCTTCCTTTTCACTGACTTCTTCCCTAGTGCAGAGAACAAGGACTATCTCAAGGGCTGTCAGGTGACACAGAAAATCAAACATCAGTCCCGGGTAGCCAGCACCCTGCCAAGTCAGGCCAGACAAAGGCCAACCACATTTTTTTTTAATAAGGATATTAGTCAGCTCAACCAGTAGACATGGTATATCTGATATTCAGCAAGATATTTCGCCAAGTCTGTCAGGATACTCTGGTGGGCAGGATGGAGAAATGCAGAGATTGATGTTGTGACAGCTGTCTTCCCCACAGGCTGCTGAGGAATGGGCTGGTGTCAGTCTCAGACATTGCTATCTAGCCTTTTTATCAACAGTCCGGACTGTCTAAATTCTCACAAGTGCTCCCCATTCCCCTCTGAGGAGTTGAGACCCTTCTCCTGGCGTCTCGCTCTGCCAGTCCCATCCACACATGCCCACAGCCCCTCCCCCAGCCAGGCTGATGTAAAAAACTGCTTTCTTTGTCTCTGGTCCTTGGGTCATGGGATTGCCCCACCTGGAAAACTCTTCTTTCTCTAACGCCACATTTCTCTTGCCTCTCAGCTTAGAGGTCACTTCCACAAAGAAGCTTTCTCTGACCTCCACCTCCAAATCTGGATGAGATGTTCACCCCTTGGTCCCCTTCATGTGTGCCCACACGTGCCACACCACCCTCATCATCACAGGCGCTGCTAATGTTTTTGATGACTGGTTTGTCTTCCTCATTCTACTATAAATTCCAGGAGAGAAGAGATATGACTACCTTGCTCACCATTTTATCTCTGATATCCAGTACCGTGACTGGCATATAGTAGGTTTTCAATACATGCTTGTGGAATGTATGATTAAATAAAATCAAGCAATCTTGGACTAATGACAAAATCAGAATTTTTAAAAAGTGTCAATCGTCTAGGACAGTGGGTGACTCCAGCAAGATTAACTGGGATCAAGGTTGAATAAAAACACATGGGTATAAAAAAAATCAACAACTCAAACATTAGGTGGGAGACACATGATTCTAGCAGTACTTGTGAAAAGACTTGGGATTTTTAATTGTGAGTTGAATGGCATTGGTCCACTGAAAATGATAATGTAATTTTTGTATTTATGGTTAGGTACAAAGTATCTTAGAAGTAATGAATTTTGAACCAGTGAAACTACAGTGAGTACTGGGTCTGTTCCACTTGCTATATTTTAATATAAAATATGACAAAACAGACTGCATGCAGAGCAAAACAATTACCAAGAAGAGAGTATTGAAAACCAAGTTTACAAAATATGACCAAAGGATCCTGGGTTGTTCAACCTTAACAAAAGAATTTTTAGGTAGAAGGCATGATCACGGTCATGTGGAAGGCAAATTAAACTTGTTCTGTATCTCTTTTGAAAGTAGGCCCAGCACTGGGTAGAAGGTACAGGTGTGGAGGAAAGATTTCCAGCCTAATATAGAGCTGATTGCATGGGATCAGAGTTGTTCGGAAGCGGACAGGAGAAAGGAGATTGGAGTGGTTGGGAGTATCCCCATCACAGGAAGTCTTCAATGAAAGAAGTCTTCAACTAAATGGATGCCTATGTGGCAGGGATATTATACTGGCAATTGTAAGAAACCAATGCAGATTTGAACTCGACAAACTCCACAAAGACCCTTTCAGATAATTCACAAAATCATCTGCAGGCCTCGTGTTGTTGCATTTCAGTGACATCCTCAGATTCGCACGACCGGAGCCAAGGCAGCCACATTACTCAATCCCACAAACCCTGAGCTGTTTCAGGTCTGTGTTGTTGCATCTTACCTTATCACTTAGAGCCTCGTAATCAGGAGACCTGGTTTTAGTCCTGAAATCTAGAGGATAACTTGTCAATCATTAGCTGAGGGCTTATCATTGTGTTTAAGCTCAACTTCTACACCAGTAAAATAAGGAAGTTTGGACCCATTTGGTCACTTAGTTCTTGCCATATACACATTTTAAAGCATTAATGTTTCTCAGACTTGGTCCTAGGACCATATGCATCAGAATCACCAAGGGATATTATTGAACATATTGATTCCTAGGCCCCATGCTAGAATCTGTGAGTGGAACCCGAAAGTATAAATTTTTAATAAAACACCATTGGTCACTAATAGGCACACTGAAGACCTAGAAATGCTCAAAAGGGTCTGTGTTCCTTTGAGATCAGCACAGCAGATAGGCAGAATGCAGGCACAGAAAGGTCAAATTGGTGGCCCACATCTCTTAGTAAAACTGTTCCTAGAAGAAAGTAATCAGGACACCACCTGTTCTCTTTGAGGGCCTGAAAACTGCAATGAGGGGATGGGTGGAGAACTAGAATAGTTTCCAAGACATGCCTAGTGTGGCTGGAGAAGACTCAAACCTGGTCTGGTGAGGAAGGAATCAGAGTTTTATAACCACAGGCAGCTACACACTCTCCATGTCTCCACAGCAGGTGAGGACAAAATAGCAGGCACAGCTGCCAGACTGCAGAGAAAAGTGTAGGGCGAGGCCTGGCAACAAGCTCTCAGTCCACACATTTATCCCTCAGGAGAAAGATGAGTCAGGGGTTGAAAAAGTGGGCAAATTAAAGGGATGCTCTTAATTAACTGAAAACCATGCTATACCAGGCTCAGGAAAGCAAGCATTTCAGATCATGGAGCAATGACTCTATCACAGTTGTACTTGTTACACAGAAGTAGCCCTGCAAAATATTTTTGTCTCCTAATTTCGAGGTCCCAGAGAACTGTTTTCTCAAACTTGTCACGAAGTTTCCTTGGTTTGAAGACCTAGTAAAACTAGTAGAGTTCTTTATTTTAATTGGTGAAAAGGAGTCTATATTTAAAAGCCCTTTTGGCTGCAGACCCCAAGTAGATCTAAGATTATCACCACTCATAAGCCCATTTTCTCACCTATATTTTCACTCAGGTTTTCCTGAAACAGATTCATTAGCAGAAGTTTTTTTCTTAATCTCTGTTTGAAATGCACATGACATTGCTGGTTATAAAAATTCTGGTTTTGTCCTATAGCTTATTATCCAGGCAAGCACCCTAAAATAACAGATAGTGTCACTAAGTCAACTGCTTGCATAAGGCTCACTGTCTGATATTTAAGCTGAAAAATCCCAGATGCTGGCACATTCAATATTTATACATTTAGCAACGACCTCAAACTCCTGCCCAATCCCTCCACAAAAACAAATCCATGGATGCTCGTCATAAATAGAAGTATTGCTTAATAGAGGGGTTTCCAACTGTTTAAATGAGGCACATTGAAAAGGTTGAGACCATACATTTGCCCATGAGTATGCCAAACATTTGGGTCTTGCATAAACCAAAACAACTTTTGATGCCCTTCTCCTCTTAAGAATTATAGACAGGCTTTATTTCTAAGTCATGGGTACTAGTCAATCACAAAGTCATACCACACTGAAATCTCCAGTAGCTTCTCCTTAAATGATACCTATCTCCCGACTCTAAAGTAAGTCACTTAGGTGCCTTTACCAAATCAGCTACAAAGCAAATAAATCCTATGAAGCAAATATTCCTAACGCCGAAAAGAATAAAGACTAAAGCTTGCCTATGAAGAAAGTTCATTTCATATTCCTATCAGAGAGTCATCCAGTAATACTGCTGGAAAAATAAAAAGTACCTTACCCAGAAACAGTTGAATTAGCAGATGGGTTTTGACAGGACCTGCATAATTAAAGTTTCCACTGCAGCTTTAAAAACTCCTGTTCTGAAACTCATTTTGTCAGCCAATGCTAAAGAATGTTTTTTTGGCTCGGGAATATAAAATCCAAATAGTCCCAGAGGAGAAGCTGCCTCTCAGCCTGGACACCCTCAAGAACTGCCTTTCAAAGAACAACTCTTTCCCCTGGAAATGGATTCTGACATTGACATTGTCATGTTAATTGGCCAAATTCAAACACAAGTCATCTCTTGAACCAGCAATCGGAAAACCTTTGGGTAGTCTGTTTTAAAACTTTTTCCTAAAGGAAAAGAGACATGCTAATAAAAAGTCAGCCTTGGCATGTTAGTCCCTAATAATTAGGGACCCAAGACCAAAATGCTTTTTGTTAGCTGCTGCTGGCCCAGAAAGTCTTCTTCTCTGCACATATTCTCTACTGGGCAGTACAACCTCAAAACCCAATATGATAATAAATGGTTAGATGTGGTATGAATAAATTGCCACCTACATATGTCTGAAACCTTGTATCAACCAATAGTTTTACTCTTCTTCTGAAGCAACTTTTGTTCCATTTTAATTCAGACCTATTCACAAGGAGCAGAAATATCTATTTAAAGGTGGGGCAATAAGGGTCCCACAGCTGCAGATCCATGGCCTCCATACAAAAGAACCAACCAAGGGGACTGGGGTAAATGCAGAATGCAAAGCTCATTGTGATGGATAATAGAGCCCATTTCCCTAACTGAAATCTTCCCACCTACCAATAAAATAAAATAAAATAAATAAACAGCATTCTTGAGATGGAATTTTGATTTCTGGGCCTGAAGGTAAGGTGTCAGTCATGCTGCCAAAACCAATGCCATTTCTGAGTTATTCCCTTCCCGGGTCTGGAAATGACCATGGCAGAGCTCAAAGAAGGATGACTTAGTTTCTGGGGCTCCATAATTGGAAACCATAAGGCCCTGTCTCACCAACTACTAAACAAGAAAATATTGTTGACACATTGTGACTGCCTGGTTCAGATCTACTACTGAGGACATACCCTTAAACTTGATTGGAAGAAATGAATGGCACAATCAGAAAGCATAACTAGAAAGAATTCCTCATATGTAAGAAAAAAGTAGACTTTACATACCTGAAGACATGTAAATGTTGGCTGCATTACAGTTTCTGTAAAACTCCTCCCATTGATTAGAAACCCTCCAAGCATTAGTTCAGAGGAGTCACTGACAGATTCTCTTGCCCAACTGGTTGCAGGAACCTAATACTGGCAAGTGTGCAGTATGTATGTCTCTTTGCTTTAGTAATCAGACTGTGCTGGGCCATTGGTGTTGTGAAATTAAGTCTCTCATCTTAGGAGTGAAACTAAAGACTAGAGCTGTTTGTACCTGAGAGGTGGAAAAGCCCAGGAAATGCACTCCCTCTTTAGAAATGAGCAATGAGCAAAATCAAGATGTAAATTAAATGGCCTGGAAGGCAGTGCTGGATTACCTTGGGGAAGCTGACGGGCTGTAACCAAGTCCTAAATAGCAGATGCTGAGAGAGAGACAGAGAGAGAGAGAGAGAGAGAGAGAGAGAAGAGAGAGGCAGAGAGAGAGACAGAGAGACAGAGAGAGAGTGTGTTGAAGAAAATTACAACATGCCATCCCAAAATATGCCACTTTGGCCTATTAGGTATTTTGAGCTGAAGGCAACTAAAAAACAGCAGATGCAAGAATGATTCTCTGACCTCTTCCTTTTTACCTAAAGAAATAACTAAATTTCACATGACAATGGTGTCTTCTCTTTTGCCAGAAAGAAGAGGACATTCTGGCCGGGCGCGGTGGCTCAAGCCTGTAATCCCAGCACTTTGGGAGGCCGAGGCGGGTGGATCACAAGGTCGAGAGATCGAGACCAACCTGGTCAACATGGTGAAACCCCGTCTCTACTAAAAATACAAAAAATTAGCTGGGCATGGTGGCGCGTGCCTGTAATCCCAGCCACTCAGGAGGCTGAGGCAGGAGAATTGCCTGAACCCAGGAGGCGGAGGTTGCGGTGAGCCGAGATCGCGCCATTGCACTCCAGCCTGGGTAACAAGAGCAAAACTCCGTCTAAAAAAAAAAAAAGAAGAGAACATTCTTATTGGGAATGGGGAGTGGAATGAGATTAATCTAGATATACAAACCTACCAAAATAACCCTTATGTTCCATTAGTTCCTCCGTTATTTCCTCATGATTTTCTCACAATTTACAACCCCTAGTCCAAATTCCTTTTTCCTTTATCTTGTCAGAGCTTCATAATGCACTATTTTTTTAAAATTAAAATTGCATATAAGCTCTCAAAATGATCTATCTCTTTTTTTGAACCTTCATTTCTTTTTTTCTTTCCTTTTTTTTTTTTTCTTTTTTGAGACAGGGTCTCACTCTGTTGCCCAAGCTGAGTGTAGTGATATGATCACAGCTCACTGCAGCCTCTGCCTCCTGGGCTCAAGCAATTCTCCTATCTCAGCCTCCAGAGCAGCTGAGACTGCAGGCATGCACCAGCATGCCCAGCTAATTTTTTTTTTTTTTTTTTTTTTTGTATAGACAAGGCCTCACTTTGTCACCCAGGCTGGTCTCAAACTCCTGGACTCAAACGATCCTCCTGCCACCCACCTCTTATCTCCTACCTCCCAAAGTGCTGGGATTACAGGTGTGTGCCTCCGCACTCAGTCAGAATTTCATTTCCTATATGTAAAGGCATGTAAAAATATTAACATCAAATTAAGTTTATATGCTTTTCTCCTGTTAATCTGTCTTTTGTCAGTTTAATTCTCAGGCCCAACCACAGAACCTCAGAGGGTAGAGGGAAAAGTCTTTTCCCCACACAAGGTCTTCAGGATCTGGGAAGGCTCTAGAAGTAACTGGATCCAAAAGTGTTTACAATGGAGAGAATACATTGTATTCTGGGTTGGGTATTATGCAACTGATGTGGAAACACAAATATAAATATATTATTCCACCTTTGCACTGGGTTTATGCATGGCTGGAAGAAACCAGTAGTTCTCAAGGGCTGGTCCCATTTAAAAAATCATTCTCCCCTAGTCTTATCACCCTATGCCACCACACACACACACACACACACACACACACACACACACACACACACACACAATCAGGTTGAAGAACCATAGGTACACCCTTACCCTAAAGCCCTCAGAGAACACCTAATCCTATCTGCTAATGTGACCAAAGAGAATATTGAGATTAGAAACATACTGTGACTTAGCTAAGATCTACGCAGGACTATAGTCCAGGCACCCAGTCTCCTCTACACCAGTTAAGATGTGTGAATGCTTAACCACAGCAATAGACATCATCACAGCCATCCTCTCAATCCTTTATTTACAAGACACACGTTCACTACCCAAGCATTTTAGTGACCTCATCTCTCCTTAGGCATGGCTTCAGCCTCCACTCCATTCTCCCCACACCCTCACTTCCAGTCTAAGAAGCCTAAGGTCTCTAAGCCCATTTCAGCAAAGCCACAGAAACTTAAAACTGAGTGGACCAGGAATGGCAGAGTCTAGTAGGGCTGGAGCACACTATGTTTATCGGACGGAAGAGAGAACCACTGGAGGCCAATACAGATGGAAGATATTTTAAAGATAGATTGCAATGGGTCTCAAGTTCCTGCTGAGACATAGAGAATAAAAAAGGTGAGGAACCCTTTTTTTTTTTCTTTTTTTGTTGAGATGGAGTCTTGCTCTGTCACCTCCCAGGTTCAAGCAATTCTCCTGCCTCAGCCTCCCAGGTAGCTGGGACTACAGGCACGCGCCACCATGCCCAGCTAATTTTTGTATTTTTAGTAGAGACGTGGTTTTACCATGTCAGCCAGGATGGTCTTGATCTCTTGACTTCGTGATCCACCCACTTCAGCCTCCCAAAGTGCTGGGACTACAGGCGTGAGGCACCGTGCCTGGCTAGCTTGGAATCTTTTTAATGGATGGGACCAACCTGCTCAAAGATAACTGATTCATTATGATAGTTTTGTATTTGTTTCTTTTTCTATTTAATGTTTGTGATCCCACTAGAGTGGATGCTCTTTGAAAGCAGGAACAATGACTCTCATGCTCAACCCCACATCCCCAGTGGATAGCAAAATGCCTGACACACACAAGTCCTCCAAAGATACCTGTTGACTGAAGCAATACACACAAAACTACAGACATACAACTCCCCTTACACTTCTTAAATGTGGACTCTTGGTCAGTGGTCAACATTTGCATTTTGGGAAGTAAAGATAGCCCAATTGGCACTCCTTGGTAGTTTGTCCCCACCAGTTACAAGGATGGAGAGAGACAGTCAGCCAATATCAAGACAGAACAATGGCCTGAGAGTGAAGAAACTTCTCTGGCTGGCTCAGTCTCTGACTCACACATGACCAAGGACAAATCATTTAACCTCCTCTTGCCTTGTTTTTACTGTATGCAAAATAGAGCTGATAACAATACAAGCCTCCTCCTTCCCTCTGAGGGATATTCTGAGAATGGGGAGATGCTATCTTAGAAGTGATTAGAGCTCCTAAGAACTGAGCTTTCAATACAGAAGCAGTGTTGTTCTCAGGCTGTGCTACAGCTGTTGTTTTTCATCATGAAAGGTAATATTGTGAGGCCTTGTTGGCAAAGATAGGAAACTGTTGCTATGTGTTGACACAATGACACAACAAGCAAGCGGGCAGTCACCTTAAAACTTTAATGGTTCTGATTTCATTCATTGAATTCCTTCTTCCTCACCTCAAACCTCAATCTCCATTATTCTTTATGGATAGATGGTGGTGTCTACCCCCACCCCCACCCTGACTTTCCCCAGCTGCCAGGACATCTGGAGAAAAAGCTGGTCTAAGACATAAGAATGATTTTCCTAACTGAATCAGAGAAACACGGTGGGGGTACATGCTTCGCAAGAAGTCACTTAGTTCATTCAATTCAAACTATTTCTGAGCATTTTCTGTAAAAGGACATATATAAAGATGAATAAAAGCTGTGACCATATTTTCGGAGGAGATGTATGGTCTGACAGGCATGGGCATACTTATATGAGCGGTAAGACAGGAAAAAAAAGTCACTTCCCTGGAAAATCATCATCATATAGAATTGTACGAATCAAACATGGTTTCTGCTTTTGCAGGAGCTAGTAGGCAGTGCCTGAAACAGATACAAACTATTCCCTATAAAACAAGGCAAATTGTAAATGACTTTCAAGTTAACTTGCCTGGGAGTACAGAGGAGAGAATTTATAATTCTGACTTTGAGGATTAGGAAGAGACATTCGGAAGAGAGAACACCTAAGCTCAGCAAGGACAAGTCTCTCAACAATGAGAACAGTGTGTGCAAAGCCACAGAAACATAAAATGGACAGGAATGGTCATCAGAGTCCAGGGGACTGGAGCTCAGTGCATTTGGGGGAGGGTTGGATGGGGTTAGAGATGGAAGGGATTTCAGAGACAACTTGTAAAGAGACAAAATATCAATGCTTGCTAAGAGCCTGGAAACTTATACTAGCAATCGAAGGTATCACAAATGCAGAGTTGGACAGAAAGATACACCTTGTGCTTTGGAAATGACAGTTCCCAGAATCTGGGAGACGATGTGGATGACTACCACAATAATTCAGAAAGGAGATGCTGAGGCTTGAACTCGCCTACAAATATCTTGAAGAGAGGAGACAGGATTTAATCAACTATGAACAAACTGGATGAGGTTGTTGAAGCAGAGGAGGGTGGAAAATGATGCTTGGGAGAACTGTGGTCTAACTAATTTACACTGCCAGCCCAAATGGCACCTTCCTATGCCAAGAACTGTGGCCTGAAGTCGAACCACTTTCTGAGTTTTAGCATGAAATCCACCTGAAGTCAAACCACTTTCTGAGTTTTAGCATGAAATCCTTACTTCCTCTAGAGCAAGAATTGGTTCCTGTTTAGATTGGAACATCGCAACCAAGCCATGTTCATGAAGCTACAGAGTACAATGGCAGGAGAGAAAGAAGACATAGAAAAAATGAAACAAATAAAGATAGAAGAAAATAAGAAAAGCTGGCCAAGTGTGGTGGCTCACGCCTATAATCCCAGCACTTTGGGAGGCCAAGGCAAGAGGACTGCTTGAGCCCAGGAGTTTGCAAGCAGCCTAGACAAACAATGTGGTGAAACCCTGACTCTACACAAAAAAATACAAAATTTCGCTGGCTGTGGTGGTGTATACATGTAGTCTCAGCTACTCAAGAGGCTGAAGTAAGAGGATGACCTGAGCTCAGGAAGTCTGCAGTGAGCCACAATCACACCACTGCACTCCATCATAGGCATCAAAGTGAGACACTGTCAAAAGGAAGGAAGGAAGGAAGGAAGGAAGGAAGGAAGGAAGGAAGGAAGGAAGGAAGGAAGGAAGGAAGGAGGGAGGGAGGGAGGGAGGGAGGGGAAAGGAAAGGGAAGAGAGAGGAATGACTAGTAATAATGATGTCTCACTTCAGGGGCTTTCTCTAGTTCTAGAGCTTAGAAAATGATCTAAAAGAATATTCCCAGTCTCCACAGATGAGAGACATGCAGCTATTGTTCTTGGCCTCTTTCAAAATACATTATAACTTTAGGAGACTAGTTTAGAGCAAAGAACTCTGTAAAGACCATCACAATCTCTCTAACTTGGGATTGCCAATTATGTCAATTTTTACTCCAATGTTTGAAATGTCTCCATAATTAATTAACTCATTTTGCATACCATTTGACTAGCCATTATAATTGTAAGATCTCCAAATGCATTAATTCATTCAACATTCGACCAAGTTTATTATGTATACACTGTCTACTCAGTCCTGTGCTAGGCTTCAAGGAAACTGAGGTGTACAAAAGTAACAATCCCTGACTTCATGAAACTTATAGTCTAATAGGGGAGACAGAAGAAAAAACATTTTAACATCTAAACACTTTCATTACAATTCAGTTATGAAGGAATAGTATAGGTACCACAGAGCAACCAGATCTGGTCCCATCCATTCTCACAGACTTGAAGAATGGGTGGAAGCTTGCTAAGCAGTAACTGCAGGAAAGTGGATTCCAGGTAGAGACAATAGTGATGTGAAGCCCTGAGATGGGCCTTCTGTAAGGACAGTGTGACTGGAGCCTTGAGAGCAAGTGGGAGAGTAGCTGAGGTGACTATGGAGACTCACAGAGGCAAGCCTTCTCCATGTCCTGTCATTACTGCCTTAGCATCTAGAATCAGAACACATGAAGAAATGCATCATGGAGCACCAGAAGTATCCTAGCCTATTGGCAATAAGATGCCTCCCAGTGCTGAATTCACCTTTACCTAATGCTTTGAGGCTGAATAAAATGGCTTCAATAACTTTGCTTATGCCAAGAACAGCCTTGTAGAAGCTGACAAGAATGAGGACAGAATCTCTCTTACCTGTTTGGTTTTTCATCTATTTCATGGCAGTAAAACAAGTGGTTGTAAACTGACTCTAAAGTTAGTTCAATATCCCCTTTTCATGGAAGAGGGGAGATCTGCAGAAACTAGTTCTCAACAGCCATGCTGATAGGACAGACACTGTTCTTTTAGGTCAAATGTCCACTATTTCTAGGCACCCAACCCTTTTCTCTGCTTCAGGACCCAGTTCAAATGTCATCTCTCCTATGGAACATGACCAGCTCCCCACTGTCATGTTCTTAATATCTTTCCCTTCTCTTTATGTTCTGCCTTATAATCATCTATCTTGTCAGGAAGCAAGAACATCTCTTCTACTCACTTCTGTTTCCTCCTAAGTTTTGACATAAATGGAAACAAATGCATGAAGAGGAACTTGTTTTATAAAATGTACATAAATAGATGAATGATGAGTCATTCTGGGAATACCAAAGTGCTACAGTTCAACTCACAGAGGCATTCTTATCCATCTCGACCCTCATGCTGATTTTTTTAGGATTGGAATCCATATCAGGTTTATATTCTTGTTTTCCTTTCCAGGGAGAGAATGGTAAAAGCAAATAAGGGAGGTGGAGAAGAGCTCTGTATTCTTAAGGTAGGCACTCCAGTATCTGGATTCAAGTGAAATCAAGAGAAAGGTGAAAGACACAGATGAATCTAGACTATCATAGAAGTGTAAATAAGTATCAGGCTACTGTTTCCATCCACTAGCGACTCAGCAATGAGCCCAGGACTGATCCCAGGACAGAGAACCACTCAGCCACAGATACATCTTCATACCTGGTAGCGAAGGAAGGAGATGTCAGGTACTATAGTGTCATTTAAGGTCAAAAACCCATAGGGAGGTCACTAATCTATAGAGGGGCCACAACAAAATGTGATCCTAGCAAGCTGGTGTCAAAAAGGACTCCTAATCTCTCTTTTTCACATGCATAAGTCACTGTACGCTGCATGTCAATGAGTTTCTCTAAGCAGCCAGAAATTGGAAACCATTTACGTGGTATTGGGTATGTATTTTAATAGCATTAGTCTAAAGGTCAAGCAATGCAAAGAAAAGCAACCAGGAAGCAGGCCAACAGCTTAGGCAGGTAATTGAGCATGCAAAAGCACTCTCCTACCATAGCGACTACTCATATCTTTGTTTATCTCTCCACTATGTGGTGTGGAAATAGTGTTCTTTTATTTTCTCTTCTCTGTTTATGTTAGAAAGTAGCCATCAAGATAAGGATTATCCTTCTAGAAATAATATTGCTATTGGCAATAGTCTATCAGCAAAAGATGGGCTTTCACTATAGAAAAGAGAGTCAGGGAGTATCAAGTATCAGATCTCAGAACAAAACTCACGTATCACAGGGAAGATCAGAACAAAACTGAGAGTGGAGGCGGAGCTTTAAAAATATGGAAAGCCCCAATGTTAATTCCAGTTTAGAGTCTTGGCAGATCAGGATGTTGGGGGAATACTTTCCGAATTCATTGCAAGGTCTGCTTGCTGCAGCTATAGGGAATGACATCCATCCATCTATCTGTCCATTCATCCAATGTACAAGCATATATTTAGCACACAAATAATACTGATAATTAGAAGTAGCTACAATTTCTTTCATTTCTCATTACACTCTGGGAACTGGGAATATATATATATATCGTATATCTTTTTTTTTTTTTTTTGAGACGGAGTTTCGCTCTTGTTACCCAGGCTGGAGTGCAATGGCACTATCTCGGCTCACCGCAACCTCCGCCTCCTGGGTTCAGGCAGTTCTCCTGCCTCAGCCTCCTGAGTAACTGGGATTACAGGCATGCACCACCATGCCCAGCTAATTTTTTGTATTTTTAGTAGAGACGGGGTTTCACCATGTTGACCAGGATGGTCTCGATCTCTTGACCTCATGATCCACCCGCCTTGGCCTCCCAAAGTGCTGGGATTACAGGCTTGAGCCACCGCACCCGGCCATCGTATATCTTAACATTCTTCCCTTTCCTTTGTCTTTGTTTTCTTCTTCCTTAAAAAAAAAAAAAGAAAAAAACTTTTTGTTCCTTTAAGGAAAAGGACATATTTAGGAAGTGTTCTGGCCTACCAATCGCTTAGTATTTATTTAAAGGCTGAACCACAGGATTAATGCTATAGATTCATGACCACAAATATGGGTTAGTAGAATATATATATATATATATATATATATATATATATATATATACACAAACACTATGTGTGTATATATATATATATATACACACACACACACATATATATGTATGCTCCTTTGAGGCTTTTAACAACCCCAACACTCCAGTTTGACACACGTGGAAACTGAGACCCAGAAGAGATTAGGTAAGGCTGCTTGAGGAGTGCAGAGTAACAGTATTGGACCTAAGGGCATGTCTGACCCTAGAGTCCAGGCTCTTAATCCTGAACTGATCTCTACCTCACTTCACATCAGACTCTGCTAGGTGCCATGGAAGGTACTAAGCAGAGAAAGGCACTGCCCTCAAGGACCTTACAGTGTAGTACAGAAGAGGAACAATGTAAATCACTAAAAAATACTCATAAGAAAAATGGCATCTTTCCCAAGGGCTGTACAGAGTTTCAAAGCTCATCAGGTTTTCCAGGGTGTAGTGAAAGACTTCATGAAAGACAGAATATTTGAATAAAATCTCTGTTATCCACTTTAGAAAGTGAAGAAGTAGTGTAAAGAACTTTCTAGGTATTTTTAGAAATTTATCTAGAATAGTGTGCGTGCACACACACACACACACACACACAAAATGTACACATTTGAAGATGACTACAAATGATTTCTCCATGAAAGTATTGCTTAAGCTAATTTCAAAATGACTTTGTATTCCTTCAAAATACATTACTTACTTTGAATATGAGCCAGAAAGATGCTAAATGGACAGGGGAAGAATGTTAAGATTTTTTTAATTCCCATGGAAAATTTTCAGAGGACTATCCATTTGACAACATAGGTACTACTGATTGAGTGCCTGCAGTGTCTCAGGCTTTGTGCTATACACACTATGTAATTTTACCCTCGATTTTATGAAGCACGTTCTTACTCTGCATTTAATTATAAAAATCCTGAGGCTCTGAGAAGTAAATTAATTTGCCCAAGTTCATGAAGCTATAGGCATCATCCTAGAATTTAAGCACAATTCTCTTCAACACACAGCTACTAACTAACCCATATTTGTGGTCATGAACCTATAGCATTAATCTTGGTAACTCAGCCTTTAAATAAATAGTAAGTGATTGGCAAGCCAGACACTTCCTAAATATGTCCTTTATCTTAAAGGAACAGAAGATTTTTTTTAAAGGAAGAAGAAAAGAGAAGAAAATAAAGACAAAGAGAATAAAATTAATTTATGACCTAGAATATAAGTTATTCATTGAGCCAATTTATTTCACAAAAGTGAAATGCCAGAAGGCAATGTTTCTCCAAATCATCCAGCCATAAGGGGCTAAGTGTTAGACTTTCAGGAACTCTGCTGAGGATGGAAGGAGAGAAGACAAAGATGGCAAAGAGACAAGACTCAGGAGAGACAAAAGCCAATGGACTATTAAAAAAAAAAAAAAAAAACCTACCAACTATTCCCCTAAAACCTCAGTTTCCGTGCACAAGGCTAAGGGAGTTTGTCTTTCTCCTCTCCTCTCTGAGTCACCAGGGATACTGTCCCATTGCTTATTAGAAAAAATAAGCTGAAGTCAAGACATTTCCTAAGGAGAAGGGGCAGACTAGATACAAAGATGCTGAAGAGGCAGTGGGTGCCTGATGAAACTTAGTTCATAGTAACTCAGAAGGAACTCGGCCCTGAAGCCTCAACACTGTGAACAAACTTGGGAATAAAGTATTATGATTGGTACTCAAGAGCTTCTGAATCCCCAAACGAGCTTGTGGAAAAAAAAAAAAAAACAACTGTTCTCAAAACTGTGTAAACTGCTGGGAAATTAAAACAACAACAACAACAACAACAACAACAACAACAACAACAACAGGCTACCAGGCTAATATTTCTAAGACATCTGTAGTTTATATAACTGGCAGAAAACTTGCAATGGTTCAAAAGAGATAAAATCGGGCTCATCTCTTCAAGGAAGCAAGAGCTTCCCCATAATGGGCAGAGAGCTTCTCCCAAATGTGAATGCTAATTCCTAGGAATCCAGTCGGAGATGGGGGGGAAAGATGGTGTTCCAAACAGCTGTGTGTGTTTCACTCTGGGGATGGAGACCAAGTCGTTCAGAGCATTCCTAGGAGGTCACAATTAATAAATTTCTTCCCAGATTAGCATCTCACATGGCCCACATTGAAGGGCTATAAATGCTGTTAGGAAAGAAAGGAGTCATCTGATCATTCACCTAGACTAGAAGAACATAATCATTTTTTACACATACTTTTAACTTTTATTTTAGATTCAGAGGGTAGATGTGCAGGGTTGTTACCCAGGTCGATTGCATGATGCTGAGGTTTGGAGTATGATTCATCCCGTCACCTGGGTAGTGGGCATAGTACCCAGCAGGTAGGGTTTCAACCTTTGTCCCACTCCCTCCCCACCTCCAGTAGTCCCCAGTGTCTACTGTTGCCATCTTTATGTCCATAAAGAGTGGGGAGAAAACCAGGGAGGTCCTCATTGGCCTGCAGACCCACATTTTAGAAGAAGCTCTGCTGCGGAGACTCCTCTCCCTCTATCTTTTCCTCTATTCGTGGCCTTCACAGCAGTATAAAGCTGCCAGTGGCCAGGGCCAGTCCGGTTCACTCCAGTCTCTGAAGCTTCTTCCTGAGTCCTTCTCTACAGGCATGAGCGGTGACTGCATACATGGCAACCAGAAATCAGTGAGGACATCTCTGGAGGTGCCCAATTCCTCCCACTGCTCTGCTCTGGGTACTGCCAGAACCAGCTACGAATGCTTAGAAAGCTACAAAAAGCAAGGGGCCACCTAGGTAGCCAGGATGCCTTCCCTTTTCACTGCTACCTCCCTCCACTTACGCTCCCTGTGTGGGCCCAGGACCTTGGGAGGGCTGGCTGTTGTGCTGGGACCCTTTGCCCTGCTTCCTTCACTCACTCTACAGAAGAACTAGAAAACAAACAAAGCAAAAATGCTTGCAATCCTGGGAGAGATGGGAAGACTGTGTCCTAACTCCCTCAAGCTTTTATGTGCAGGTCATAAGAGGCCCAGGAAGCAGCCAGAGTCAGAGGGGCCTCAGAGCTCTAACAAAGTTTGGTTCCTAAACTATAGGCACCTCTTTGAGATAAAAGTGGATGCCATTCAGAAATGGTGGTGGAGGGGGGGTTCTCAAAGACTGAGAAATCAGTGTGGGCTTTTATTGGTTATTGCTGAATATTTATGTCCCATTTATCACTGATTGTTGGCTATGAAAAAGCTAGATAAAGACCTTGGGCCACCTGAGTGCCTGGGGCTTTCAATCACTAACAAGCCAGCCTATCAGAAGGCCCCATTTCTGAGGATCCGCTGGAGACAAAGGTTCTTTGTTAACTGGAATGCCCCAGAGCGAGAGGTTGGAGCTGGGTTGCTCTAAACAGAAGGAAGAGGGAGAGGAAAGACGGAAAAAGAAAATCTGCTTTCCTCAGCAGAAACCTAGGATTGAGAGCAGGGACTTTTTCAAGGAAAGGGCTGTTGGGGAATGATGAAGACCAGGGTAGGTGAAAACATCTTTCATGGATTTCCTACTCGCACTGATGATACAGCTCTGACCTGGCTGCAGGCTGGGGAAGGCTCCCTGATACAGATTCAGAGCTGAGGTGAATTTCCAAGTCTGCCACTTCAATGTACCTTTGCTGCTGCCTTCCCCCAGATCTGGAGAGGCTAAAGAACTTTATGTTTCTTTTTTGGAGGGGGGTTGAGTAGAGGAAGTTGAGAATCTTGGAGAAAGATATGTTCAAAATAAACTGAGAACTCCGATGATTATTTTTAGTCTGGAGAGACAAGAACAATTCTTTTATAGAACAAGCATTCACTTAAATAGGTTTTCCCTATCTGGGGGATCCCCAGAAATGCAAATCATCCACTTGTGACACTTAACAGTTCTTGCCCAGGATTTTGTTTTGTTTTTTCCTTTCTTAACTGGATAAGCCATCTGGAATAAAAATGGGACAATCAAGTCCAGACCAGATCATTAGAAATGGACAATGGAATTAGGAACCACAGCCCGAGACCATGAGGGTAAGAACTCTGTAAGATCAATTCAACTTTATCCCTTCCTCACAATTATCACTTTTACTAGCGCTTTGCTAATATACATGAACAGGAAACATCCTGTTAATAATTTGCAGTAGGATGGAATGAAAGTTTGGAGCTTCTTTCCAAGGGGCCATCAATGAAGTGAGGTGTCACGGATGCTGCTGCCCAGGCTGCCTTAGACCAGGTGGAGGGAAGAACAGATGGAAGGCTAAGGCACCGTTTAAAAAGGAAAGCGATCTGAGATGGCTGAGTTTGGAGGACCCCCCAGGAATGTGGAAAAATCAGGGAGCAAGTTCGGCTGAAACAGTCTTGCACCTTCCCAAGAAACCATCCTAGGCTCTGCATCAAAGGCAGCACAGTGGGCGCAGGTGTTCTGTCTTACTTATGCACTCAAATCATCACCCCAGGATGAAATCAGATCGGCATTTTAAAATTTCATTCATTCATTCTTTCTTTCTTTCTTTTAGATGGAGTCTCACTCTGTTGCCAGGCCAGAGTGCAGTGGCACGATCTCGGCTCACTGCAACCTCCACCTGCCGAGTCCAAGCAATTCTCCTGCCTCAGCCTCCCGAGTAACTGGAACTACAGGTGCGCACCACCATGCCCAGCTAATTTTTGTATTTTTAGTAGAGATGGGGTTTCACCATATTGGCCAGGATGGTCTCGATCTCTTGACCTCAGGATCCGCCCAGCTCAGGCTCCCAAAATGCTGGGATTACAGGCATGAGCCACCACACCCAGCCCATTCTTTTTTTCAAAAACCATAACACTATACTTAGAAAGTTTTAAAATCCACATCATGTAATTAAAATTCGCAGCCTCCTGCCCCACTTTAACCCAATCCTCCTACCCCAGAGGCAACCGCCCTCACCTCCTGCAGCTCTTGCCTCCCCAGGCATCACTGTGTTTGTAGGTGTACTTACAATGCCATTTCTTGATTTATTAATTTTTAGCATTATTTATTGGTTCCCTGCCAAAAATAGGAACTTTGTTCTTTCATATACACACATTCAACCTTCCTTCTCTCATCACTGCAAAAGAGTAATATTAACATTCACAATATCACTGATATGAGTGGTGCATAATATTTGCATGTGATGAGTGGTGCATAATATTTGCATGCTCCTATTGTGAATCTTGCTCAATGTTTGTTCTCTCCTGCACCCTTCATACCTCTCAGATGACTGAGAACTCTTCTAAGTTCCTGTAGACGAGATGCCCAGGTTAGTCTATTCAGTTCCTCATAAACACAACTGTCCACCCCCAGCACTTTGCCTTTATTTGTGTTGTTCTCCTGCTTCGCTCCTTCTTCCTTCCTTCCAAATCCCAACACCTTATGTAACATTTCCTCCAAGAAGCCCCACCTATTTCATTGCTCTTCTTTGCTTCTAAATGTCTATATAATTCACAATCTTGAATGCATAATGAAGCCATTCATTATATTCTTTCTTATAGAGTATGGCGTTATTCCTCTGTGCTATGCTTGCCTCTTCAACTGTAAGTTCACTGAGAGCAGGCCTTTTCTGCCTTGCACATTCTCTGTATCTGTCACCCTCAAGAAAGTTCCATCACAGTGTAGCCCTCAATATATTTTCTGAGGCTACTGCTTTAGTGATCATTATATTTCCTAGGTATAAGCCCTGGACAAATTCATCCTAGCAATCAGTTTTCTCTTAAACCCTTCCCCCTAAACAGAAACATTCGTGGTCATTACCCAGGAGGGAATTACAACCAAGCTAAAACTCCTCGGTCATCACTGACAGGTGTTCTACCTTACCTGCCCCACATCTGATCAGCTTTCACCTTAGTGCCACAGCGTCTCCTATCTGCCTTGTCAATGTGTTTCTACCGCCTCTTCCTCTTCCTCTCACTCTCCCACCCCTCTTCGTGACTTTCATTGTCTACAGCCCAGGCTATTTTAACTGCTTCCCGAATCACCTCCCCTTTCTTACCTCACCTTCTAAACCCATTTACCACATACATTTTTCTACAGTATAGCTTGTTTTCGGTCTGTGAAATCTTCAGTGACTCTTCATTGTTCTCCTACCTAACATTCCAGGTTCTTCTGGCATTTCAAAGCTCCCATTCAGTCTTAGTGCCTATTACCCTCAACTCTTCCTCCACATTACCTCCAGCTAGAGGCCTCATTATTTTCCAAAATACCTCCATGCTCTGTGGCCTTAATGCCTTTGCATGTGCAGTTCACCACCTAAAACACTACTCTTTATAATCCCTGCTATCGCTTCCACCATGAAGCCTTCCCTGTCCTACTCAGCTCAGCCAGGTCCTCCTCTGATCTGAATTTCTATAACCTTTCATTCTCCTTCTTGAGGCACTTGTTACATTTCACTGCTTATTATCATTATTTGTGGGTCTGTCTTATCTCCCTGCCTAGTGTGGAAGATTGTAGATGGCCAAGACTCAGTCATTTCATATTCCATTCTCCACAAACATGGCAAATCACACAGATTAGGAGAGGCAGCAGTTGAATAAATGTTTAGTAAGCAAGTGAATGAATGAAAACAAAACTGTGTTTGTCTCTTGAACATACCAAACCTTTAAAAAGACCATTCTGATACACTTTGCTCTCTCACTAGTGGGTGGCAGGGATAAGTTTCAATGCCCAGCTTCAGATAAAGAAGGAGGATATAGCTAAGGTAAGCCTAAATGCTAGGCTTGCCAAAAAATGGTGTTCTAGAGTTAAATGGAGTGCCTCCTACTCTTATGCATGGGGAGGTTGTACTATTTCCCAGTCCAAAGACCCTGTAGGGAACGGGTTTCAATTCAAAGAGATGATAATTCCGAGCTGCCAAACCAAACCAGCTTGCCTCAACCTCACAACTCAGCTCTAACTGCAAAGCAGCGCTCTCCCCATCTGTAAGTGGAAGAGGAAGTCTCTGTCTATTTTTACAGGGATGAGGGGGAGGCTGAAGGAAGAATTTCATTTAATTTCTATTTCTTCTCTTGGCCTCTAATTTTCTGGCCAGGGGTTTCTATTTCAAAAACTCTGTATTATGTAAACATAGGAGGGCCCTTCTCAAACACTGAAGCAAGTTCTGCTAATTTCCAGTCTCCTTTCTGGCACTCTCAGGAGTCCTACTAAGCATCTTGATCCCGGGCAAATTTGTCCTTGGGTACAAAACACTTGTAATGGCCAACCCTGAGTCAACAGCTTCATTTGGCTCCATATCTCCAAGATTTTTGCAGTACTCTTCATTTGAAAGCTTTCCTAAGAAAGAGGACGTTGTCCACGACTTCCCTGTTAGGCCAACTCACTCAAAGCCAAACATGTTTCCATTGAACAAAGCCTGCCACAGCCAAGAATAACTCTTTAAAATGCCCTTTCTAACCCATTCCACAATTACACAAATAATTTCAGCAAAAGTGAACTGTGAACTACATTCCAGATTTTGATGCTGTATAGACTATGTAGCCTGAACTTATTCTAAACAGATAGACTACCTGCCTCCTCTATTAAGGAGATACAGCAGAAGGTAGACAAACACACAGGTGCAAGCTCCAATGGGGACTATGTCATTTTTTAAATGGTCCAACAAAAACATGCCATTGAGGTTGCTACCAAAGCTAGACAATCTTCATAGCTCTGTATCAAACAAAGAGGGCTGGGCCCATGCCCTGGAGATCTGAGATCTAAGATTAGCGAGCTCACCTTGATGCAGTGATGAATCAGATGAAATTATAAGAAAACAAGAATTATTTTTATTTTCCCTACCTTTGTGCCACAAACTAGTACCCTCAGGGAGAGAATTTCTGGAACCAGGATGCTAATAATGTAGATGAAGTGCATTAGACAGTTTGGAACTAATCTGGATTCCTAGTCTTCTAGTCTACCAAGGATGGTAGCAGATGGCACAGGACCCAATCTGTTTCTAAACGTTACATTTGTGAGTAGAAACAGGCACTTTGGCCAGATTCCAGTTGGTACATTCAACAAAGAATAACATAAGCCTCAGATTTCCCATTGGTAAAACAAAGGAGGTTGGGTGAGATAGTCTCTAAAGTCCCTTCCAACTCTAATATTTTATGATTCTCAGTGGTAAAAATGCAGGGATTTGGAATGACCAGTTTCATTCTCCCTTTAAACTCTGGGTGAATCAAAGGCCAGCATTACATTGCATCATCTCATGTACAGTAATATGTGAATGACATTACACAATGCCAGCTTTTATTAATGGGAACACTCTTCCAGCAATAATGCAATACGCTTGAGCTCATTCTGGCCTTCTTTGTTAGTACCCAACCCAGTTGCATTGTCAGGAGATACAAAATATTACATAGACACTAGAAGTAGGAGCAGTTGAAGAGGGCAGACACATCAGCAAATGACACAAGCTAACAGCACACAGTCCTGTTCATGCTCACAGTGGATGCTTAGTGAATAACTGGTGACTAAGAGTGAGTAATGCAGAAACACTAGTGGACTTATTAACTGACTAGAGTCAACACCTTTGCACTTTGCTGTTTTCCTAGGGACCAAGTCTCAGCCAGAGTGGAAGGGAGGGATTCAAATTTAGGAGCACTTTTAGAGCTCCCATAGGTTGAGGACTCTCATATATTGGTGTTCCATTTCCTAAGTCTATGGATGGGTTCCCCTTCATTAAGCAGACATATACTCCATTCCTAAGAGGTTTGGCACAGACCAATTTTGAGTCTACTTTACGTGCTTTATTCCTGGCGTGGCCTTCTGTCCTAAGTCCTTGTTGGCTCTTTAATGCTGCAGGCACTTGAATGGGAACCAGAGATCCTCAAGCACCTCACCACGTATTTTACCTTCAGGAATCCAAGAAGCTCTCCTTGCCTCCCTCCCTTGGAATTCCCCTGGCCCTCTGTAGACACCAACCCTGGCAAATAGCACCCACTAATAGCTCTGGAAGGAAATAAGGAATAGACAACAGGCTTAGTGTAATCTTCTTTCAAGACACAAATGTCCCACCTCCTATGTCTTCAAGAAGGAGTTGAGTTCAGCATTGCCCTTTGATGGTTCCATTACACCATTGCTTCTAGAAAACACCGATATCTAACAGCCACCCTATGCATGCTACCTTTCTCACATCAAGACAATTCCTCTCCAGCCTCACTTTCACAAGCCCCTTCTCTGAGCTGTTTTCCTGGAATCTACACACTATTATTGCTGGGAGCATACATCATTCCTTCTTCTTTGATCCCTGAGTGCCAGAGCACAAGGTCAGGTTAACAGCCAGGTTGGTGCCATGGAACAGAACAAAACTAACTGGCCGCACAGAAACCAAGTTTTGAGAGAAATAAACTTTCGTAATAAGCCACTTACTAAATGGAAGAGAAGAATGTTAGGCTAGAATAAATTTTCTGTTCATTTTGCCCTACTGTCTCTGCAAATCATATCAGATTCCTAATGTCAGAGGAAGAGCTAGTTAATGTTTTATAAAGTGTGACACCCAGCACAGCTCCTTCCTCTGAGGTTCTGACTGATTTCTCTCTGTGCTCATTTCCCTTTTGTGGATGTTCCTCTCCTCTTGTCAACTCAGATTTCACTGTTTTCCCTTTAACCACATTGAACAGGTTGATATCCCCTCATGCTGTAAAGGTGTGAGGGGTGCTTGGCCTTGGACGAGCTCGGAGGACTTTTTCTTTTCAGGGAACTTAAAGGTGACATCTTCCATCGAGTCAGCCAGCCATTAGTTCGGGGAAACTTTCACATCATTTGCAGTTGGAAAGCAGTTAATGCTGAAGTAAAGTCTCTGCTTAGAAGTTTGCCTCATTAAGAGATATTTGAATTCTACATGGCTAGATATTTAAATATTTAAATAATCCCAAAGAAGTGTAAACACAAAACCTAGAATAGTTACTTGCGTGATGAAGCTGGGGGGAAGAACCCAGATGAGAAATTTCATAATTTTACAAGTTGCACGAATTCTTGGAAATTCCATAAAAGTGTCTGAACAAACAGACCTCAGTAGGCCTTGTAATAAATATGAATGGCATAAATGATTGCTGCCTTTTTGGAGACCAGGCCTTAGGAAGAGGACTGGGTTGGTGCTACGAGTGTTTTCCAGGGAGGCTGGGGCCTTGTTATCACCTCTGGATATTTAGTCTGTTTTTCCCCCCAAATAGTTTTTAGAACCATCTCTAGGAGGTGTTCAATGTGCATGATTATCCAGACTGCAAGATGTGACTTTGTGGCCAAGTGACAAGAACAGACGGTGATTTGGGGAAACTGGTCCAGCCAGCTTGTGCTTAAAGATATGTGACATGTCTGATGAGCTGTTTCGGCTTTTGGACTCAAGGATTCTTCATTTTAACAAAACCAGGAAAACAAACCGAAGAACTTTCTAGTGTTTTTTCTTAACAGGGAAGATGAACCACCTTCTCACTCCATTCCTCAAGCTCTCCCCCTCCCTGGGCCTCACTTCAATACTGCCCCTCATGTCCCTCCTAGATCTCTGGGGGTGCGGTTTGAGCCAGGTGAGAGGCAGAGGCAGAGTGAGATGCAGTGATAACAGCCCAACACAGGAATAGAGAGATGCTGTTGTCTTACTTAGTAACAAAATAAAAGAATGTCTGTTGCAAAAACAACTTGCTAATAGAAAGCAACATTTTTACACTTTTGCTGCAGCAAAGTTTGACAACATTATGATGTTCTGTCTCTTTTTAACAAGTAAGGGAGGCATGCAGTATTCAGAAATGGTGCTTTATGAGGTAACAAAAGCTAATGTCTATGCAATAAGCCCTTCACATGCTACTCTCCTGCAGAGGTTTTAGCAAACAAATCAAAACACTTTTTTCTTTTCCTTCAAAACATTGAAAGGATAGAAATATAGACACTGAAGTCTATCTGTTTTATTACAGATTAAAGCTAGTGCAGAGGCTCTATAATTAAATCTGCAATCACAGTAGTTTTCTAATTCATACCAGAGTAAATCACACTTACCCTGCCAGGCACTGGTGGAACTAGATGACCACAGGTCTATCTCCAGGCAGGTAGAGGTGGCTCACCTTACCGCAGAGTAGGAAGCAAGCTTGGCCTGAGCACAGACTGCTCTAAGAAAGTATGAGAAAAGATATACCATCCTCACACTAATCAAAAGAAAGTCGGAGTGGCTGGATTCATGTTAGAAAAAGTAGATTTCAGATCAAAATGATAAGGGTCTTTCATAATTCTAAAGGAGTAAATAAGAGGGTATAACAATTCTTTTCTTTTTTTTTCCTTTAAGATAGAATCTTGCTCTGTTGCCCAGGCTGGAGTGCAGTGGTGTGATCTTGGCTTACTGCACTCTACCTCCCAGGTTCAAGTGATTCTCCTGCCTCAGTCTCCCAAGTAGCTTGGATTAGAGACACTTGCTACCAGGCCTGGCTAATTTTTTTTTAGTAGAGACAGGGTTTCACTATGCAGGCCAGGCTAGTCTCAAACTCCTGACCTCAGGGGATCTGCCTACCCTGGACTCCCAAACTGCTGGGATTACAGGTGTGAGCCACTGCGCCCAGCCAAAATCCTAAACAGTTATCTACCTAGTAACAGAGTTTTAAAATACATAAAGCAAAAACTGATAGAATTAAAAGGAGAAACAGATTCACAATTCTAGTTGCTGACTATAACACTCATCTTTCAATAATAGATAGAAGAAGTTGACTGGAAATCAGCAAGGCCTTAGAACATGGTCAGCAAACTACAGCCTTTGGTCCAAATACAGCTCATTATGAGTCAAATATGGCCATACCCATTTATGCATTGTCTGGCTCTAACTGCAGATCAGAGTAGTTGTGACAGAGAATGTATAGCACAAAACTGAAAATATTTAGTATCTGGCCTTTTATAGAAAACATTTGCAGACTCCTAGGCCCCTAATTTGCAAGACTTGACATTGCCAACCAATTTAACGTAATTGGCATTCATAGAACACTCCATGTACATAAGACACACATTCTTTTCAAGTGCACATTGAACATTACCAAGATAGACCAGTACCTAATTTCAAGACTTCCTATAAAGCTAGTTATCAAGGCAGTGTGGTATTAGCATAAGGAGAGACACCTACATCTGTAGAAAATAATTGGCATTCTAGAAATAGACTCACACAAATATAGGAAACTAACTTTTGACAAAGATGAAAAGATAATTCAGTGGATTAATAGTTAATCTATTATTAACACACATTATCTTCTACATTTAATGCTCAAACAACTCTGTGAGGAAGGAATTGTTATTATTCCCACTTATAAAGGAGAAAACTGAAGTCAAACTATTTTGTCCAATATTTAAAATGAGTAAGTGGTATAACTGGGATATAAACTCAGTTTGACTCCAGAATCCATGCTCTTAATCATTCCAGCACATGTTACAATGTGCTTTTCAGGAAAACAAAATATCAGGTGGCACACTCTGAAACCATTGTTCCAGGTAACCATTTTTAAGAAATGTAATAATTTACTAAGAAAACTAACTTTTAAAAAATTGTGGCAATGGAGATTTAAAAATAATGTTAATGTCTGGAAGCAGCCACCTACTTCAGTCATCCATTTGGCAAACACTTATTGAGCATTGTTAAGTATAGAACAGACTTCTTATTCAATTGATACATTACCATTATATCATTGAGGTTCTCTAAGAAAAACAAAAATTTAAGGTTAGTATAGGCTATCCCATGCACTTCAGAGCAATAAAACAGTATTTCTTTGCTTTCAAAATCCATTTATTTTACAACCTCAGATTAGCTTTCTCCCATTCTCTCACTCTTGAGATTTGACTATACAGGATTGCATAAGATACATGTATATTTAACATAATAAAATGTAATTGTAGTTAAGCCACAAGGAAGAAATCTTTCTATCCAGCTTGACTGTTACCACTCCTCTGTGCTTAGTGGAAAAATAATACATATCCTAAAATTTAACATTCAAAAACAGAGCTTGATGCCTTAAAAGGGAGTATACTTTGTAAATATACACCACTACCCATTTAACTTCAACTTTCTAAAACCCTATTTCATATATCTAGAATAATATACAGTGCAAGTTTTCTTAACCAAATGCTATTTAGCCAATTTACCAGAATAACCAATGTTCACCATTCCCTCTACAAAACTCACAAAACATGCTGGAAATTTGTAACTATAGACACCTCTGCAGCAGGCACTTTAAGTTTTCTGCTTACCAAGAGTCAATTGCACTTGTTTCCAAATGTATTTATGCTGGTTCTATGTGTTCCTTTACTTATGTAATTTAATCAAGCATTATATAAACCAATATAAGTGCAAGAAGAGAATTGTTTCTATAAAAACTTAGTTGAGTGTTTGAATTGCCTTTGAATTTAGTATGTGTAGGTTAAGTGTAAAATTTTAGAAGTTTTCATAAAATTACAGAATCTAGAAGAGTTCTTTATTCATCAGCTTTGTAAATGTCTTTAATCCCTTAAATAACCTACTTTAAAGATAATGAGGCCGGGCTTGGTGGCTCACGCCTGTAATCTCAGCATTTTGGGAGGCCGAGGCAGGTGGATCACCTGAGGTCAGGAGTTCAAGACCAGCCTGACCAACATGGCAAAATCCTGTCTCTACAAAAATTAGCCGGGTGTGGTGGTGGGTGCCTGTTATCCCAACTACTTGGGAGGCTGAGGCAAGAGAATCGCTTGAATCTGGGAGGCAGAGGTTGCAGTGGGCCAAGATCGCACCATTGCACTCCAGCCTGGGTGACAGCAAGATTCCGTCTCAAAAAAAAAAAGATAAGGAAACTTGAAAAGTAGATGAAGTATTGTCAAGTGTGGTTTGACCAAGAAAGATGACAGGAAACTCAGTGAGCAAAGAAGCATCGGCAAAGGCAAGGCTGATAATTAAATCCTCACTGTTTTTCTCTCTTGCCCAAATTCCTATCTAAGGGACCTGGGGAGCCATGCCCTACAAACCAAAAAAAAAAATCTCATCAGGTGGGTTTTATTTTATTATTATTATATGTTATACTTTAAGTTCTGGGGTACATGTACAGATCATGCAGGTCATCTACCTTAGTATTTCTGCTAATGCTGTCCCTCCCCATGCCCCTACCCAGGTGGGTTTTATTTAACCCTACTTGGCTTACTTTCCAACCTGACTCTGACATAGTATCACATGACAGATAAAAAAGGAAATCAGAATAGTCTACCCCAAACTATGTTTCTTTGCCATATTTTGAAATGGTTCTGCAAAGTTGGCTTTTGTAGAGGAAATCTGCATCTATAAACAATCCTATTAACATATAGATCTCTCCCCTTCCAGGACCTCCCAGTCCTGAAGAGGTCTAGCACCTTTTAAAGATCTGAATAGGAAACATTTCCCATCTAAGGGATGGGCTGTGTCTAAGGGCAGCCTCCTATGAGACTTCATAAGAACATTGGTCTTGGCAACCCCTTATCTTGACCCAGACACTCTTTTCCACTGATTCCAGGTCTTCAGATAATACCTTAACTCTTTCAACCAATTGTCCATCAGAAAACCTTTGAACTCACCTATGGTCTGAAAGTCCCCTCACCCCTACTTTCAGTTCTCTCACCTTTCCATTCTGAACCAATGCATATCTCACATGCATGGATTCATCTCTTATGTCACACTAAAACGTACAAAACCAAGCAGTAACCCAATCACCTCAGGCACGCATTCTCAGGACATCTTGAGACTATGTCTTGGGCCATAGTAACTCACATTTGGCTCAGAGTAAACTTCTTTAAATACTTCACAGAGTTCAAATATCTTACAGTTTGTAAACTTTACAAACTCTGTAAAGTATTTCTTTTCACCAACAAGGCCAAGGCTCTGCATAAACGATTGGCTAATCACATCAAGCTAAAAAGCTCCTGCACAGCAAAGGAAACAATCAACACAATGAAGAGACAACCAGAGTGGGAGAAAATATTTGCGAACTATCGGACAAGGGATTAATAACCAGAATATGTGAGGAACTCAAATGAATCTATAGGAAAAAAAATCTAATAATCTGATTTCTAAAATGTACGAAAGATTCGAATAGACATTTCTCAAAAGAAGACAAATGGTAAACAGGCATATGAAACGGTGCTCAATATCACTGATCATCAGAGAAATGCAAATCAAAACTATAATGAGACATTCTCTTACCCCTGTTAAAACGGCTTTTATCTAAAAGACAGGCAGTAACAAATGCTGGCAAGGATGCTGAGAAAAAGGTACCCTGTACACTATTAGTGGGAATGGAAGTTAGTACAACCACTATGGAGAACAGTTTGGATGCTCTCAAAAAACTAAAAATAGAGCTACCATATGATCCAGCAATCTCACTGCTAGGTATATACCCCAAAGAGTGGAAATCAGAATATTGAAGAGATGCCGGCTGAGTTCGGTGGCTCACGCCTGTAATCCCAACACTTTGGGGGGCCGAGACAGGTGGATCACCTGAGGTTGGGAATTCGAGACCAACCTGACCAACTTGGAGAAACTCCATCTCTACTAAAAATACAAAATTAGCTGGGCATCATGATGCATGCCTGTAATCCCAGCTACTCAGGAGGCTGAGGCAGGAGAATCGCTTGAACCCAGGAGGTGGAGGTTGCAGCAAGCTGAGGTCATGCCACTGCACTCCAGCCTGAACAAGAAGAGCAAAACTCTGTCTCAAAAAAAAAAAAAAAAGAATATTGAAGAGATATCTGCACTCCCATGTGTTTATATCAGCACTATTAACAACAGCCAAGATTTGGAAGCAACCTGTGTCCTCAAAAGACAAAGACAACGTGGTATATAATACACAATGGAATACTATTCCACCATAAAAAAGAATGCATTCCTGTTATTTGCAACAACATGGATGGAACCAGAAATCATATGTTAAGTGAAATAAGTCAGGCATAGAAAGACAAATATTGTATGTTCTTACTTATCTGTGAAAGCTAAAAAGTGAAGTAATTTAACTCACAGAGAGAACAGAATGATGGTTACCAGAGGCTGGGAAAAGTAGTAGGCAATGCCGGGGAGTGTGGATGGTTAATGGGTACAAAAATATAGTTCGAACGAATAAGGTCTAGTATCTGATCTAGTCACAACAGGGTGACTACAGTCAAATATAATTATTATTTAAAAATACTAGTAAAATTGGATTGTATCTAACACAAAGAAAGGATAAATGCCCGAGGTGATGAGTACCCCACTCACCCTGATGTGATGATTATTATGCCTGTATCAAAATATGTCATGTACCTCATAAATACATACACCTACTATGTACCCCCCAAAATTTAAGATTTAACAATGTAAAAATATTGGCTAAAGCAGTATATGCATGTATTATTTCTCACTCTTTTTTTTCCACTTTAGTGAGACCTAATTGATAAATAAAAATTGTACGTATTAAAGGTGTAAATGTGATGCTTTGATATGCATTTACATTGTGAAATGATTACCGCAATCAAGCTAAGTAACACACCATCACGTCACAGTTACCTTTTTTGTTGTTCTAGTTGACTTTTTCATTTAAGAGTATAGAAGAAGAATGCTTCTGCTTAATTGACGCGTCCTGCCAGCAAGGATGCAGGTCGCAGAGATGCCCAGGTCCTCTGTCTGGGAGGGCGTCAGCGGGTGCACAGGGGAGCTCCTGCCCCGCCAACTCAGAAGGGGCCGGGTTCCTGCTTGTCCCAGCTTCTGCCTGCCCCCTGGAGCGGAAGGCCCAGGTCTGCGGCCACAGTTCCGGAGGCTACAGCTGCACCTGCGAACTACTAGTTCCGGAGGCTGCCTGCTCCTGGGCCCGCCTCAGATCCACTCCAGTAGCTTAGGTGGCTGTGGCCCCACCCAGGAGGGCAGAGCTCTTGTCTGCTCTGTAGAGCAAGAGACCTGAGTCTGCAGACAGGCTTTGGGCGGCTGCACCAGCACCTCCGGAGCTCCTGCCCCAACTCAGAAGGGGCGGAGTTCCCACTGGCTCCATGGAGGGTGCTGCCCCAGCTAGGCCTCCGTGCTGCAGCAGGTGTGATGAATGAGCATAATAAAATTGGGACTCCAGACTTATCTGAGCTTGTATTGATAAAATTACAAAATTTGAGTAGAAGGATAAAGATGGGAGAAGAAAACGTAAAACAGTAGTTGCGCGTTTTTAAATGTAGAGATTCCCCCATTTTAAGTCACCATTGCAATATGAATAGCTTTTTAAATATGCATTTATTTTTAAAAATGAATCCCTCTTCATTTATTTCTATTCTTTTTTACATTGGAAAAAATTGACTATTTTTTAAGTGATGAAAAAAATTTGCAAACACACATTATGAAATATGAGGAATCTTGGGACTCACTGACCACTTCAGTGATTATGAAAACTGTAAACTATTTTTTAAAGCAGATTTTTCACTCTTCTTCATTAAGGTCTGATTACCTTGCCCATTAGCATTTGGCTCTTTTATTATGATGATTGTGAAATACTGTAGATGTTACCACTAATGGATAAAGAAACTTTACATGGTTATCTTGATTAACTCATCAATAATAATTTGGAATAATTTTTCTTCATTCCGTGAATGGATCATTCACATGCCCTATAGTAATTGTCTACATTGAGGTGCATGAAATTAGCATAAAAATTATCTACCCTAGAGAGCTAGTTTTCACTTCTAACACCACTAAAAGTTAGTTCAGACTAACATTTGAAGGCTTTATCAGTGAGTGAGAGAAAGAAATATGATTCTTTGGCCATTTTCTCTATAATGCTATTACACATACAGCCTTCCATTTTTAGAGTCCCACACTTACAAATAAAGAGCAAGATTAGAAATATAACAGCTTTCAGCCGGGCGCAGTGGCTCAAGCCTGTAATCCCAGCACTTTGGGAGGCCGAGGCGGGTGGATCACGAGGTCAAGAGATTGAGACCATCCTGGTCAACATGGTGAAACCCCGTCTCTACTAAAAATACAAAAAATTAGCTGGGCATGGTGGCGCGTGCCTGTAATTCCAGCTACTCAGGAGGCTGAGGCAGGAGAATTGCCTGAACCCAGGAGGCGGAGGTTGCGGTGAGCCGAGATCGCGCCATTGCACTCCAGCCTGGGTAACAAGAGCGAAACTCCGTCTCAAAAAAAAAACAAAAAAAAAGAAAAAGAAATATAACAGCTTTCTTAAATCTTCCTTCTTACTATTTCATTTTGATAAGGGGAAAATATCAAGCAGCTTTTATAAAAACAACGTAATAGTGACTCCCAGTAAATAGAAAATAATATAAGCATATTATTCCACATTCTTCTTTCTCTGATAAAGAAGAAAGAAAATGGTAGCATTTCAAATCTTGTTCTTAGAATAGAGTTGAGGTTTTAATTGAGTTTTACATAGTTTGGGATTTGCGTCTCAGCTACTACCAGAACAAGTTAGAAACACAAAACCTTGGCTCTAGCAGATTTCTTATACATCAAGTGATCCAATCCAGACCAGAAAACTGAAAGAGACTGTGTAATTAACCAGGACCTCTCATCCAGCTCTTCTGACTTAATCCAATAATTGCTTTTTTAAACCACAAGGCATCCTTAACATGAATATCCTGAATCTGGCATGAATCCAGACAAAACAAGAGTATGGAAAAGGTAGCTAAGGGAGATAGAAACCTCCAGATTAATTTTTCCCCTGAATTATAGCACGTGGCAATCTCTCTTTAGCCAGGCTCAGGAATGTATTGATCATGGTCGGTCTCTGCTCTCTTTCAGGAACTTAAGACAGTGAAGCCAGCTGTTGTCTTATCGCGTAAAGGCCTCGCTTGACACCATGAGTCAATTTGTTTTCAGGCACAGGTGACCACATCAATAGTGACTAACATAATTTGCATTTACATTGATAAACTGGTTCTTTTTTTAAAAACAAAATTGCTTTGACTTTGAAGCATAAGAATTTTCAATTTCAAAACTACATTTATTTAACTAAATTCAGTTAAATGAATTCATACTCCCATGTCCACTCAAGAATAACATCAAATTTTAAAAGTATTTAACACATTGAAATACATCTCTAAATTTATCAGTATCAAGTGTTCAAATTTTCCTTGTACTTTCGACAATTTTCATGAAAATATTCTGCATATTAATTCATACTGTAGAAAATGTATAAAATCATTATTGATTTGTGTGATGAAAAGTTTCAATTTCAACATAAATTGTTCTGTCTGTCTAGCTAGGTCACAAATAAGTTTTCCCTTTCCTTGGAACTTCAAACCTAGCACATTCATAGGCGGTGTGATATCAGTGAGAAAATGTAAATCACACTGCTACTTTTATCTTTAATAATTGAATGTTTGGTAAATAATGTTTTTATTTCTAGAAAATTGGAACTGACAAAACAGTGAATCTGTAAAGCTCTTCCACAGCTCAACCAACGAGCATTGCCAAAGAACACAAGATCATTCAATTCATTGTCTTCTGTTTCTTTCAACAGTTCCATAGACTGCCAATCATTAACAGCATTTGCACACACATGTAAAAGGATGTTAACAACTATATCATAACACTTTCATACCGTCTGTACCAGCAAGAAGCACAAATATCTTCAATATATATCATATAAGGGAAATATCAGTCACTTATTTTAAAATTCCAGTAAATTCAATTTCAACCTAACACAGTTGGAGCATCATCTATCATAAAAAATATTTTTCTTTCAATTCTAGCTTGAACACTTTGACAAATGTAGAAGACTCAGATATTATGACATCATGAGTTTAATGTTAAGCCACAAATTTACAACATTTCTTTGAAATGTGGAAGCCCATTAAGACAAAATATACCTGAAGAAATTAATTGGATAATGTCTCTTATGTTGCACAGCATCTGAAGCTAAAGAAAAGTACTTGTAATTTTGACCGTGGAGACTGCATCCACCCAGGGAGCACAGAGCCTCCCCATCGCTGCTCTGCCGCCTGTCCACACCTGCTGCCAGCTCACCACGGATGATGATATCGCAGCGCTCATCGTTAACACAACGGCTCTGGCATGTGCAAGGCCAGCTTTGGAGTGGTCTTCCCCTCCACCATGGGGCGCCGCAGGCACCAAGGTGTGATGGTGGGCATGAGTCAAAAGGACTCCTATGTGGGTGACAAGGCTCAGAGCAAGATAGACATCCTGACCCTGAAGTACCCTATCCAGCACGGCATTGTCACCAACTGGGACAACATGGAGAAGATCTGGCACCACACCTACAACAAGCTTCGTGTGGCTTCTGAGGAGCACCCAGTGCTGCTGACCGAGGGCCCCCTGAACTCCTCAAGAACATTACCCAGATCATGTTTGAGACCTTCAACACCCCAACCATGTACGTGGCCATCCAGGCTGTGCTGTCCCTGTACACCTCTGGCATCGTGATGGACTCCAGTAATGGGGTCACCCACACTGTGCCCATCTACAAGGGCTATGCCCTCCCCCACACCATCCTGCATCTGGACCTGGCTGGCCGGGACCTGACTAGACTACTTTATGAAGATCTTCACTGAGCACAGCCACAGCTTCACCACCACTGCCGAATGGGAAATCATGCATGACATCAAGGAGAAGTTGTGCTATGTCACCCTGGACTTCGAGCAGGAGATGGTGATGGCGGCCTCCGGCTCCTCCCTGGAGAAGAGCTAGGAGCTGCCCAATGGCCAGGTCATCCCCATCGGCAATGAACGGTTCCGCTGCCCCAGGCGCCCTTCCAGCCTTCCTTCCTGGGAGTGAAATCCTGTGGCATCCAAGAAACTACCTTCAACTCCATCATGAAGCGTGATGTGGACATCAACAACGATCTGTACACCAACATAGTGCTCTCTGGCAGCACCATCATGTAGCTTGGCATCGACGACAGGATGCAGAAGGAGATTCCCGCCCTGGCACCCAGCACGATGAAGATCAAGATCACTGCTTCTCCTGAGAGCAAGTACTCTGTGTGGATTGGCGGCTTCTCCAACAGATGTGTATCAGCAAGCGGGAGTATGATGAGTCCGGCCCCTCCATCATCCACCGCAAACGCTTCTAGGCAGACTGTGATTTAGTTGCATTACACCCTTTCTTGACAAAACCTAACTTGTGCAGAAAACGAGATGAGATTGCCATGGCTTTATTTGTTTTGGTTTGGGGTTGGTTGGTTTGTTTTTTGGCTTGACTCAGGATTTGAAAACTGAACGGTGAAGGTGACAGCAGTTCCCCAAAGTTCTACAATGTGGCTGAGGACTTTGATTGTACATTGTACTTTTTTAAATAGTCATTCCAAATATTGCGAAATGCATTGTTACAGGAAGTACCTTGCCCTCCTAAAATCCACCCACTTCTGTCTAAGGAGAACGGTCTAGTTCTCTTCCGAGTCCACACGGGGAGGTGATAGCATTGCCTTCGTGTAAATTATGAAATGCAAAAAATTTTCTATCTTTGCCGTAGTACTTTTTTATTTTGCTTTATTTTGAATGATCAGCCTTTGTGGCCCCCTTTTTTGTCCCCCAACTTGAGATGTATGAGGGCTCTTGGTGTCCCTGGGAGTGGTGGAGGCAGCCAGGGCTTACCTGTACACTGACTTGAGACCAGTTGAATAAAAGTGCACACCTTAAAGAAAAAAAGGTACTTGTAATTTTTCAAATTTTGAATCACCTGATCATTTATATTGTTGAAAGATCATGTTTAGGCAATTGTTTGATGACTTATTTTTTAATTTTTTAGTTTTTATTCACAAAATCTTTTACTTCTGTAAAACATGTGTTTTACTCTCTAGCCTCATAATTGACTAACAATTTCCATAACTTAAACTCATAACTTATTTTACCATTTTTCCAGCTAAATGGTGTGTGTGTGTGTGTGTGTGTAAAATATTTTATTAGACATTTAATTCTAATTTCAGATGACTTATCAACTATTTTACTGTTTAGCGGAAACTTCTTACCAAAATTCAGTATGTATTTGCTGAAAATGTGTCTTAATATTGCCCACTTTATTGTCTTAGGAAAGAATTATACAACAAACAGCTCTGCCACAGCAAATTGCAATTGCCACTCACTGCGAAACTGGCAACATACCTTCTTCCAGTCTCTTGTTTTCTTTGCTGTTGTACAACGTCTACATCTCCATTTGATTCTCCATTAGTAGCATGCCTTCATTTTAAATCTAAAATTCATTCATATTCATTTTTAAGTAGGAAAAAAAGTTTAATTAGACCAGGTGTGATGGCTCATACCTGTAATCCCAGCACTTTTGGGAGGCTGAGATGGGAGGATCACCTGAGGTCGGGAGTTTGAGGCCAGCCTGACCAACATGAAGAAACCCCATCTCTACTAAAAATACAAAATTAGCCAGGCATGGTGGTGCATGCCAGTAATCCCAGTCCTTGGGAGGCTGAGGCAGGAGAATCACTTGAACCTGGGAGGCAGAGGTTGTGGTGAGCCAAGATCGCACCATTGCACTCCAGCCTGGGCAACAAGAGTGAAACTCCATTCCAAAAAAAAAAAAAGAAAGAAAGAAAGAAAGAAAAGAAAAGAAAAGAAAAAAGTTTAATTGAAATACTAAGTATTTCAATTTATACGAGTATTACTTTAAGTCATGCTGCCTGCACGCAGTATTCAAAGAAACACATTCTTGTGTCACATCAATGCATAGAAAATAATAATTGGAACTGAATCCCACCTACTCGACTGTGTGTTTATGTGTAAAGTTAGAAACAACACAGACACCCAAAACACGCCTGACAACATAATATCTGATGCTGCAATGGTTAAAGTGAAATGTAGTCCTACCAGAATCATAGTTTATTACAGGAAAAATATGTTGCTTCACTTCTTAAATATAAGTTAACTAAAAGTAAATAATATTAAAAATTCAGTTCTTCAGTTGTCCTGCTCACGTTTCAAATGCTCAACAGTCAACTGTGATCTGTGGCGACTATTTTACACAGTTCAATTGTAGAGCTTCTTGGACTCTATCTAGGTCGAGAACAACTGATGCATGTTTTTTGTTGCTAATCTTTTAAAATAAATTTAAATTTCAGCTTAAGTTTTAGAGGTTTTAAAGTTTTTCCCACAGCCATTGTTTGCTTCCCTGGAAGCTGCCACTTGTGGAGGATTAGGAGGTAATTGCAGTAACAGATACAGCGTTCAGGCTTCCACCGCAGAAGTAGAAAGGAAAGAGAAAACGTTTATATACTCACCTGAGGTTTCTACTTTCAGAATATTAAGAATTGGTTACATCTTCTTTAAAAACTGTGAAATAGACTGAAAATAAAGACAGTTTTTAAAAATCCAAGTGTCTTTACATTTGTTAAATTAGTAAAAATCGGTTACTTTTTCTTACATCTTTGTTTATTGTTCTTTTACTGATAGGCAGCCCAAGCCCTTTTCACAGCATCAGTTCAGCTGCTTGCAGATTAAATCCAGCTGCTCCTTTATCTTTAGTTCTTTTGGCCCATGCCTTGCCTACCAACAGGAGCTAAAAGCGTTTTGATGACTTTGAATAGCAACAAAAAAAAAAAAAATAAAGAGCATAATATTCAGCATATATAATAGTAAACACTCTAAATATCAATAAGGTAATAATTTCATTGCTTTTAACAATGAAAAACTAGAAACAATTCAGTTGTAGAGATCAGGCAGGCACGGTGGCTTACACTTGTAATTCCAGCACTTTGGGAGTCCAAGGCAGGCAGATCACCTGGGGTCAGGAGTTCGAGACCAGCCTGGCCAACATGGTGAAACCCTATTTTTATAAAAATACAAAATTAGCTGGATGTGGTGGCACATGCCTGTAGTTCCAGCTACTTGGGAGGCTGAGACAGGAGAATCACTTGAACCCAGCAGGAGGAGGCTGCAGTGAGCCAAAATTGTGCCACTGCACTCCAGCCTGGGTGAGACAGAGTAAGACTCTGTCCCCCCACCACCACCCCCCCAAAAAAAAAAATAGACTTGCCTGGGTAACATAATGAGACTCCATCTTTACCAAAAAAAAATTTTAATTACCCAGGTGGCATGTACCTCTAGTCCAAGGTACTCGGGAGGCTAAGGCAGGAGGATTGCTTGAGCCCAGGAGTTTGAGGCTACAGTGAACTATGATTATAACACTTCACTCCAGCATAGAAGATGGAGAAAGATCCTGTCTTTAAAAAAAAAAAAAAAAAAAAAAAAAAAAAAGGCTGGGCACTGTGGCTCACACCTGTAATCCCAGCACTTTGGAAGGCCGAGGCAGGTGGATCACTTGAGGCCAGGAGTTCAACACCAGCCTGGCCAACATGGTGCAACCCTGTCTCTACTAAAAATACAAAAATTAGCTGGCTGTCGTGGTGCACACCTGTAGTGCCAGTTACTCAGGAGGCTGAGGCAGGAGAATCTCTTGAACCCGGGAGGTAGAGGTTGCAGTGAGCCGAGATCGTGCCACTGCACTCCAGCCTGGGTGACAGAGCAAAACTCTGACTCAAAAAAAAAGTAGAGATTTGGTTAATTTTGCACATCTATACAATGACATCATCTTCAAGCTTTAGAAATGAAAAAGTAGCCGGGCGCGGTGGCTCAAGCCTGTAATCCCAGCACTTTGGGAGGCCGAGGCGGGTGGATCACAAGGTCGAGAGATCAAGACCAACCTGGTGAACATGGTGAAACCCCGTCTCTACTAAAAAAAAATACAAAAAATTAGCTGGGCATGGTGGCGTGTGCCTGTAATCCCAGCTACTCAGGAGGCTGAGACAGGAGAATTGCCTGAACCCAGGAGGCGGAGGTTGCGGTGAGCCGAGATCGCGCCATTGCACTCCAGCCTGGGCAACAAGAGCGAAACTCCATCTCAGAAAAGAAAAAAAAAAAAAAAAAAAGAAATGAAAAAGTAAATGAATATTTATTGGCAGGGAAAGATGCTTATAATAATGTACTAAGTAAAAAAGCAAATTCTATAACAATATGTATTATAACACCTCCTTTATGTTCTGAAATGTGTGTGTATATAGTATATATTATATATGTGTACACATGTGTATTCTAAAATACAAAGATTTGAAAAGTGTAACATGTTTCTTACCCCTTCACATTTCACTCTTTAACATGGGTGTTTTTATTTCCTTCTTTTTATCTGTACTTTAATAAAAGCACATTTCATGTTTTTATATTTTAAAATACAATAATGTTTATTTTTAGCTTTTATTTTTTAACCTCTAATGTTTCTGTATCTGCCATTACTAGCTGTTTCTAATTCACTCTTCCTTACAGGTAAATAACCACCGTTATACCGCATTCTTCCTTCACCCTCTCTGGCATTTGAAATCACCAATCAACATGAGACACAGGTCAGAAACTATTTAGGTGGATTTGTTTAGTGTCCTAACAGTATGTCATGAGATTTTGAGAATTACAGGTCCAATGGGTCATTTCCCAGTATTTTGCCCTCTTATGAGCCCAGCTTGGGCAGTATAAGCAAAGAAGAATGTTTTAAAAACACTAAGTCCCCAAAATTTCATGTGAGTACCTGCCCTCCCAGAAACCCAGTGTGCTCTCCACTCCAGAGAAACCTGCTCTTGCTGAGTGCTGACAAAGGTGCTTGGCCTCTTTGCCCTACTTCCGTCCTCTCTCTAGCACTCTCTTTTTTTTTTTTTAACCGCATTTTAAGTTTGCAAGTACATGTGAAGAACATGCAAGATTGTTGCATAGGTACACACATGGCAGCATGATTTGCTGCCCTCCTCCCCTTCACCTATATCTGCCATTTCTCCCCATGCTATCTTTCCCCAACTCCCCACCCCCAAGTGTCCCTGCCCTATTCCCCCCAACAGACCCAGTGTGTGATGCTCCCCTCCCTGTGTCCATGTGTTCTCATTGTTCAACACCCGCCTATGAGTGAGAAAATGAGGTATTTGATTTTCTGTTCTTGTGTCAGTTTACTGAGAATGATGGTTTCCAGGTTCATCCATGTCCCTACAAAGGACACGAACTCATCATTTTTGATGGCTGCATAATATTCCATGGTGTCTATGTGCCACATTTTCCCTGTTCAGTCTATCATCGATGGGCATTTGGGTTGGTTCCAGGTCTTTGCTATTGTAAACAGTGCTGCAATGAACATTCGTGTGCATGTGTCCTTATAGTAGAACAATTTATAATCCTTTGGATATATACCCAGTAATGGGATTGCTGGGTCAAATGGAATTTCTATTTCTAGGTCCTTGAGGAATCGCCACACTGTCTTCCACAATGGTTGAACTAATTTACACTCTCACCAACAGTGTAAAAGTGTTCCTATTTCTCCACATCCTCTCCAGCATCTGCTGTCTCCAGATTTTTTAATGATCGCCATTCTAACTAGCTCTCTTTCCTGCAGGCACAGACTGATACCTTCTTTCCCATCAGCGCTTCATTTCATGCCTATTGCAGGTTTCTTAGCCAAAGGGTTCTGAGTTAAGGCCCCAAAACTTGTCAAGGAGGACATGTGTAGATAATAAAGGAAGTTGTCATTTGACAACGGGACACCAGCCCTCAAGGAGGTCATGGATCAGTTTAGGAAGAAAAAGGACACACATGCAACCTGTCTTAGGAAAACTTACCAATAAACAAGCACAAAATAGTGCAGAATAGATTGATTCTTTCAATGCAGAGGGAGATGAAATCAACGTGGGGCTGGATCAATACCAAAAAGCTCTAACTGGGGACCTTGAGGCTGGCTCAACTATGCTCAGAAGGTTCTTTCATTGAGCAGTTTCAGGGGAGCCAGGGATCGCCCAACCCAAAAGTCCCTAATCTCTGGACACTGACTGCCCAGCTTTCCCAGATAATAATTCCTCTGAGTTGAAGGTCCACAGGCCACTACCAAACTGGAAATGTTCATAGAAAGGGTTAACATATTTGGCTATGAGCCTTTAGTTACCACTGATTTTATTACTGGATTATTAGATTAGATGCCCAGTCACCTGGCGAGGTCTGAGAAAGTGAAACCTGGATAGAAACATCTTAATGGAGAGAGGGTGAGCTGAGAACACAGGACGCTGGCCTATAGCATGCTCAGGGCAGAACAGCAAAAAGGCAGAAAGATGGCTCGGGACCCAGAGCAGGGGAGAAACCAAAAGACCAACAATGCCTGTTGAGAAGCCCTGGAGAGCGAGGCCATCTATGGGTGGGCACAGAGGAAAGGAAAGAGAAAGCATGCCCCAGCCTGCTGGAGGCATTTGGAGTTCACGGGGCCGCTCGTTGGCCGCCCCAATTAAAGGCTTTCTGCTCCCTGCCTCGCCTTGCTGTGGTTTTCCCAGACAGAAGTGGCTTTGTTACTGGGTGAGCACCGGGGCCTGGAAGCAGCTGTGAGTGTGTGGACTTCCTGGTTGCAGCCTTTCTCCTCTGAATGCTTCGCTGGGACCTCTTGGTCCGGAGCCTTTTATGTCCCGTGTTTCATCTGATTCTCACTGAGTATATTCTGTAATTTGCTTTGTCAACTGCCGCTCCCAAGGAATCATTCCCTCTTGATCTTTCACTCTTCAATCCCTTTTTTTGTTCTGTCTAAAACATAATTTTTAATTAATGTTTTAGCTTAAAATGTATCAAAGTTCAAAAGTCGAATAGTCTAAAATGTTTCACTAAAAAGAGCAGTTCCTCGCCTTTCCCATCCCACCCTTACAAAACCACATCATCTCTGAGTGATTTTTTTCTTCTAATTTACCCCAAATCTTTACATCATACAAATATACTGCTACCACTTGATTTATCAGTTTTAAACGTTATCTACTGACCTCTTATAGCAGAGGAAGATATTAGCTCTCTCAAATACCCTTCACCTCTTTTGTTCTCCATTCAACTAGTTACCTCCTCATTTGAGGGTTGATCCATTTCGAGTATTTTGGCTATTATGATTAAGCAAATACTGTTTGCTGCTAGTTTACTATGATCCTAGTAGTATGCTATGATGAATTACATTCTTGAAACATTTTTGTTTTTCCTGAAATTCACAATTACTTCTTTTTTCAAATGTTTAATTAAAAAATATGAACTGTCTTATGAATTTGTGAGTCTCTCTTGGGCAAGGGCCATGAAGAGCTGCCTTTACTCTTTTCAGCTGTATCGCACATGTAACCCAATAAGTATTCCCACGGCTGTCTCCCTTTCATTCAAAACCCCATAAAGCTACAGGTCCTATTTGATGACAAAAATTATCTCGAATCACAGGACCAACACTAAGCCCTATGCACAAGCAGTGCTCCATAAATATTTCTAACTTGGTTTACTGTCCACAGTCCATGATCTTGTGCTGTGTATGGCTCCCACCAATACCTTTGCATATTTTGTAATAAACCAAGTTTTATTGACTGAAGTTCAGCACAATAAGATAAGGATACGCACACATCACATGAAGTGTAATGAGCCTTTTACACTACCTCTCAAGTATATTTCTGTAATAGGCAACTGTAGCTCTATCACCTAGAGCTAAGACTTACAGAAGGCTTATCCTTTTTCCCTTAGAAAAAAAGTATCTTGCACCCACTTTCTGTAAGGGGAACCAACATTTACTATCAGTCACTATTTGAAAAACTTCATTCATACTGACTCATCACAACTGCCCTCAGATGCTAAGAATGTTTTTCAAAGAAGGAGGAATGACAGGGATATAATATTACTAAAATTGGGTCATTCGCTGATTGATCAATCAGGAATTAGTCAGTTACGGAATAGGTTTGGCTCTCCATAACGCAATACTTAAAAAATACTGGCTTGAAGTTTACTTAAAGGTTTCTCTTTATCATGCAACAGAAATTCCACTGTAAGCTCTTCATGCTTGTTGCTTCATGGTGCAAGAGGGCAGCCCCAACTCTGCCATCACATCTGCAGTCCAGGCAGGAAGAAAGGGAAGGGCAAAGGTCAAAAATGTTTGCCGGCTGAGTATATCTCCTTCAACAAGAAAACAATAGCTCTTCCTGGATGTCTCATTAGGTGACTTTCCCTTATGTCTCCGGCCAGAATGAGGCCATGTGGCTACTCCTTTCACTTACAAGGAAATCCGGGAAATGTAGGTTTTGTTTGTTTGTTTGTTTTTTTAAGGTCAGCAAATTGTCGTCGCAGATACAATTGAGGTCCTATGTGCAGGCTCTCAGCAGTGTCTCTACTGTTCGCATATGTGGGTTAACAATACCAATATATCATGGAAATTAAAAGAAAATCAGACTTTCTAGAAATGATAAAATTGAGTCTCTTTTACTCCAGTGTTACTTTAGTACACAAAGATTTTTAGGTCTTCATTGCACTACAGGTCTAGATCCAGTTTCCCACATATACGCACACTTGTTATAATGATTTTTTTGTGTGATCTTGCAAATCCTCATTGTCCAAAAAGGTCTGAACTGTGTACATGTATCTAAACCCTCACATACACAAAGACAAAATAAACAAACAAAAAAGTAGAGCCCAAGCAGTCGGGAATCAAGTAAGTAAAGAACATTCAGTGATAATCAGGATTAATTTTGAGGAAAATGATACTGCTGGGATTTTAGAAAGAATAAATAACTGACATAATGAAATATTTGCAGTATTTTTACCTTATGCAAAGGGAGTTGGTTTCTCCCTTCAAGATGTGAATATCTGTTACACACATATTAAATATAATTCTAATAATTACAATGGGGAGGAAACCTTCAACCATTTTATGCTTTAAATTAAGTTTATCTCCTCTATCCAAACCCCTCTTTAGCTAGTAGGGGAGGTATAATTCCTACAACTTCTAAAACATTAGAATCTAAGAACTGGTTGAAGAAGACATTTTTGCTGCTGTCATGATGCAAAATAACTGCCCAGTAGTATTCTCTACGGAAATCAAGTTACTAAAAATGTGCAAGTATAACCAACACTTTTCAAATCCTCAGAACTGGACAGCCAAAAATATGGCAGTGGAGCTCGTGGAAGATGGCTGCCTTCCACTTCTCATTTTAACTGCTTGAGGTTTGGTGGGTTTGTACCGGAGTGTGGTTTGAGAGAGAACTCAACGTCTCTGCTTTCTGTGAGGCAAAGCGCCTCTTCTGTGCTTTCATCATCCCCAGTCAGGAATGCCTTCTTTCCCCCTCTCTCCCTTATTGGAATCTCTGTTGTTCAAGGCCACAGCTATGAAACCTTCCTGAATACACTCTGTCCAGCCCTCCCTCCTTCCCCATAATCTGACTGAATTCGTTGTATTCATGTATGATGACCTTATGATCTATCAGACAAACCGGGACTATTTTAGAGAATAAAAGGAGACACTATTAGATATTTTACCAGGTCAGCAGGAGTCAATTAGGAATATCCCAAGCAACCTGGGATGTGTGGTCATCCTACTTATTTGATCTATGTGGGATACATTCCCATAACTTCCAGAAGGTCAAAATGATGAAAATAGGTTTGGGTTCCTGGCTCTCTCCTAAATCTATTTGCATTTCAACACATATGCATCTGGAAGCCACCTATTTACTACAAGAAAACTACCCTTTTGAGTTTTCTTTCCCATTTGATGGCCATTTTTTCACTATGAAACAACACTGTTAAAAGCTTCATGTGACATCATGGTAGGAGTGGATGCTGAGCCATCTGGTAGGCTCATGAACCAGAGAAGGGGCAGATCAGCAGCCTCAGCATGCATATGGTTAAAATTCCTACCTCAGCAAAATGCCGAATTGATATGCCATGGATCTCCCTTGTCATTTCTCACAAGTTAAAGCATAAACACTGAACATACAGTCATTATACATTGCCTGGACCTTCATTCAAGTTCAAGACTCCATCAAGACTCCACAGTTTTAATGAAATCTTTGTTCAAGCATTTGAACTGCTATGAAACTGTTTTCTGAGAAAAGCTGTAGTCTCGTCTATAGGAATTCCAGTGCCCATTTCCTGAGAGAAATGGAATGGCCCTTTTCCATTCACACATCTGATGTTTAAGACTATGGCTGGGCACAATGGCTCAAGCCTGTAATCCCAGCACTTCGGGAGGCTGAACTGGGAGAATTGCTTGAGCTCAGGAGTTCAAGACCAGGCTGGGCAACACAGTGAAACCCATTGTAATACATGCCTGTAGTCCCAGTCTGAGGTGGGAGGATCACCTGATCCTGGAGAGGTCAAGGACACCGTGAACCTTGATGGGGCCACTGGACTCCAGCCGGGGCAATAAAGTGAAACCCTATCTCAAAAAAAAAAATTGTTGTAAAAAAATGCTATGCCAAAATTCTATCCTCCTTTCTCCTCACAGCTGAATCTGGGAGATGTGTCTATACTCCTTTTTGTTGTTGTTGTTTTGTTTTTTGAGACAGAGTCTCACGCTGGCACCCAGGCTGCAGTGCAGTGGTATGATCTCAGCTCATTAAAACCTCTGCCTCCCGAGTTCAAGTGATTCTCCGGCTTCAGCCTCCTGAGTAGCTGGGATTACAGGTGCACGCCACCACATCTAGCTAATTTTGTGTGTCTTTAGTAGAGACGGGGTTTCACCATGTTGGTAAGGATGGTCTCGAACTCTTGACCTCAGGTGATCCCCCTGCCTCAACCTCCCAAAGTGCTGGGATTACAAGCATGAGCCACTGCACCCGGCCACTCTTCACCTATGCACTTCCCATCCCACTGTCTTCTGGCTCCAGGACCCTCTGTACTATAGAAGCTGTCCTGAAAAAAGCCAACAACAAACTCCAGCTCAGGAAAGTCACTGGGAATATTTTCAGGCTTTATTATATCTGAACTCTTGCCACCAACCATTTCTCTTTACCAGATGTTTTCTTCCCTGGCTTCAGGCACGTCACTCCCTTCTAGTTCATAGCCTCATTGGCTGAGCTCTCTACATTCACCCCTCCTTGAATATCAGTGTTCTCCAGGATTCTACGCTGGGGCCCTCTTTCCTCCCCATCCTCTCATTCTTCTCAGGCAAGCACATTGACTTCCATGGCTTCCCCCAGTTCCACACTGCGTAAACCACAGCCACGTGTTCTAAATTTTCTAATCAGTTACAACTTATTCTACTCTGCTTTTTCTGTAAAAGTTATTTTTGTTATGCAGTTAAATGTGACTTAATTTGAAAATTTTGTGGGATTTTTCACATACGTATTCAAATCCTTCCTCTATGGCCTGTCACAGCACCCTCTGTCTGGATTTTTGGTTAGGCAAATATGTTTCAGTTTAAATCTTGACTCTATCTCTCACTGGTGTGAACTTGGGTAGATTATATAACCTCTTTGTGCCTCAGTTTCCTTGTCCTATAAATTGGGGTTAATGACAGTAAATCTTACCTCATGCAGTCATAGAGAAGATGACACGAACTAAAGTACATGTGAAGCAGTGGGAACCGTGTCAGGCATATAGACTTACATCCATGTTAGTTACTGTAATTTTGTATGTTCGATTTATTTGTATACTAAAGTCTCTGCAAGATATGTCTTCTTTTCTGAGCATTAAACTGCCTGCTCACATGGAATTCCTGTAGGTACCTCAGCTGCAACATGTCCAACTCTTGAGCTCGTTGTTTTGTCCAACAGACTTCTTCCTCCGTTCCCTGTTTACACGAATTGTATCATTTATCACTCTCCACCCAGCCATGAATTGGCACTGTTACTTTTAACTCCCCCGACCTTCCACCCATCAATTGGTAATAAGCACTGTTGCTTCTACCTTCCACATGTCTTAGATTGTACCCAGTTCTCCATTTTCATTGCCACTCATTTTCTCTCAACTGGATCCTCACTTCCTCTTTTTAAAAATTATTTAGAGATGCAATCTCTGTCACCCAGGCTGGAGTGTAGTGGCGTGATCATAGCTCTCTGCACACTCAAATTCTTGGGCTCAAGCGATCCTCCTACTTCAGCCTCCCAAGTAGCTGGGACTACAGGCTAAGCCCAGCTAAGTTTTTTACTTTTTGTAGAGATAGGGTCTCACTATGTCGCCTAGGCTGGTCTCTAACTCCTGGCCTCAAGCAATTCTCACTCCTCAGTCTCCCAAAGTGCTAGGGTTACAGGCGTGAGCCACCGCTCCTGACCTCACCTCATTTCCTTTTCAATTCAATGTTTCTAAGACCCCAGTTCAGTCATATCACTACACTTTTTAATCGACTTCCTGAGCACTCCATTGTCTATAGAGGTGCTATCCAACAAACTTCCTGCGATGATGGCAATGTCTATGTCTGTGCTCTCCGGCATGGTGGCTCCTAGCCACATGTGGCTATAGAGCACTTGAAATGTGGCTAGTATAACTGAGGAAATAATTTTTTAATTATGACTAATTCTAATTAGCCCCATGTGACTTGTGCCAGCACAGGTCTAAGGGATAGAGCTCACCCAACCTGACTTGGCAAACTCCACTTTCCCCACCGCCAAAACCTGTCTGCTTATCTTTATCTGACACCCCTTGTAGTTTTATACATTCCCGCTTTTGTTTATGTTATGCCCTTTACCTAGTCCTTTCTCATCTATTCTATTCAGCTTTGCAAACCTATGTCAAATGTCACCTCCTTTCAAGCCTTTTGACATCACATGCAGAGACACACAGACTTCCCTTTCCTTCTGTGCCTCCCTGCATCATGACACTTAGACCTCATTATTTTTTAACTACGTTTTTGTCTTCTTCCAAACAAATTACAATCTCCTGTAGTGTAGACCTTACCTTAGTTTCTTGAACTTACTAAACATTTGTAGAATGCACAAACAAATAAATGAAACAGAAAACCAGTTATGGTCAATAGTTGAATGCCTATACTTTGGGTTGAGGGCATTAGCAATCTCATCATATTTTTGTCATTTTTAATCATCTTCGATTATTAGTACAGTGCCTGTCAAAGTACAAATTGCAACAACCAATTTTGAAATAAGTTGGCAAAAGATTTATGCTAGTCCATCTGACTACATATATATCTTTTTTCTTTTTAAGCGCTGAGAAGCTTGGAGTTCAGTTGCATGCATTGTTAATTAATAGCTTTTTCTTTAAAGCTCAAGGTAAATTCCATTCTTAATCTCTGTTTTAATGGTTTTATTTGGTTCTAGGCCATTTGTTGTTAGTAGTCAGATTGTTCTATATTATCAAGTGTCCTTTTAGATACTATAAATGTTAGATAAATAAAAGATACAAGGTTTCCCATTTTAAATTATCTATTTGTGTATATCTGTCTTTTCTCTGCAGTAGATTAATGTCTTAGGGATAGAAACTCACCTTTCTCACCTGTGGCATCCTCACTGTGGCTGTCACACCATCTTGCATACAGTCAGTGCTCAATAAATAGTTCTTGAGTAATGGTATCAAAGCTAACTAGTTAGTCCAAAATAGAAACTTCGTAGTCTAATTCTAACTTTGAAAAAAACTACTTGTAAATCTTAAGATTAATAAATCTTAAGGCTAAAACCAAAAATGATGTTTAGTTGCATTAACAGTCAAAGAAATACAAATCAAAATACTAAGCTACTATTCTTGGATTTTCTCATTAGCAAATTTTTTTAAAATGATAAGCTACATGCTAGCTAGCAAACATCTTGAGAAATAAATGGCATTCTAATCACTGTGGGTGAGAATTAACTCTTTTTCTAGAAGAAAATTTGTCAATAAGGATGAAAAGCTTCAAAAATGTTTATATCTTTGATACTGCAATTGAATTTCTGAGGATCTTAACCTAAGAAAACAGTAAATGTGTAAAAAAAATAAAAAGGAATCATATTCAAGGATGCTCATCACACTATAACTCTCTATAGGAATAACTTGAAAATCACTTAAATGTTGAACAATAGGGGAATGAAATTGGCATAAAAGTTACAATTTGTCAACAATTATATCACATGTTCTCTTGCTAGCAATCCTTCCTCCTAGAAATTTACCCCCTATCTAGCATTCATTTTCTAGGAATTTTTCCAAAGAATACGTGTGAAACAGTATATACAAAAAGTTATTTATCTCGGCATTCTTCTAAATGTCCAGCTCTATGAAATTGGATAAGTGAAACTGGAAACCCTCCTGTGATAGAATACTAGGCAGCTACTAACATGGTGTTGTAGAAGAAAATTTACTGACATGGGAAAATGAGCACAATAAGTTGTTTAGATACAAATATAGTCTACAAAAAAGCATTCATGATATGTAATCATTCCTGTAGGTTAAAACTATGTTAAATTTAGATATACTATTGTGCTTTTCTGTACTTTTCAAATTGTCTGCAATGAACAAGTATTGCTTTTTCAAATCAGAAAACCTTCCAAGACAGGTATGTGTTTATGATTTTAAAGCCTAAGTATGAAAACAACTGTCAATAAAATGTCAGCCCCTCTGAAGAAAGTTGCTCTCTAGGTGTGGGTCAGGCATTTGATTCTCTGTCTTTAGGCGCTTCAGAGGAGCTCTATTAGGGTTTTACGCAGTGCACTTCTTAAGCATCCGAACCATGTCAGGAAGCCAGATTTACTAAAGCAGGGGCCTTTTATCTTTTCTGCACCCACACACAGACCTGAGCCTGCTCTTTCCCTGTTTTCTGTCTCTAACCACCAGGGAGTCTGGCACCCCGTTCATGGTTTCTCCATCAGAGGGGGTCATACGTCCAAAAAAAAAAAAGAGCACAATCTCTAGGGCTGAGGCAGGAGAACGCAAGAGAAAATGGCTTCTTCATGTTTTCTGTTTGGCTGCTGCACCCCAATAAATGGGCCTGTGCCTTACCACAAAAATGTAAAACAGTGTTTTTGCTTTCTGATATATATTGCTAGTTATTGTTTAGATGTACTAAGTGCTACTAACAGGTCTGAAAAGACATAAAGTGTCCGGCAAAGTCCCAAAACTAATATTTAATTTAATTTAATTCAATTTTTAAAAATGTTACCGAGCACCTTAACACTTCAGGGAACTATGCTAATAACATGAAGTGCAGAAAAGGCAGGGACCTGATATTCAGCAGGCAGCTGCCGGAAATCAGGTGCCAAGCTTGGCCTTCACATTCCTGATCATTCATTCGCACTCTGTCAGTCACCTTGGGAGGTAGTTACTTTAATCTCTATCGAACAGATGGCATAGTGGTGCAGAGTTCCCAAGACCAGACTCTCGGTGGTGGAGCTAGAACTTGAACTCAGATCCACCTGATCCCAAAGCACATGGTTTGCCCATTATTTATCAATCTCTACCTTACCAGAGTTTATAAGGCATGTATCTAATATGACGAAGAAGAGAAGAAAGGAGGAGGAGGAAGAGAAGAAAGAGATGTCTTCTAAACACATTTCAAAGCTCTAAAGGAAGACAAAAGAAGGAGAGTGTCTGTTAAAGGAACTGGAGGAAAATTGCCACACACAAAGAGTGGCACAGAAACCGGTTTTAATAGGAGTTTTAACAGGATTCCAGCATGACGGCAGCAAAGACATTCCAGCAAGAGATGGGCACAGAGGTGGGATCAAGGGCATTAAGCTTGAGAAATGGTGAGTGTTCGTGGGGCCTAAAGCAGTAGATGGAGACACAGCAGGTAAGGCCAACTGAAGCCGGAGAGAAGCCTGAAGTGATTCTACGGGCAGTTTCTGAGCAGAGGACCGGCACAGCTGGAACTGTGCTTCAGAACACGCTTACTCACAGGCATTCACTCCAGGTAGTGTTTTTCCCCATTTGACTTCAGAAGGGAATCTTGGTCTTCAAAAGCGCAAATAACAGCCATCTTGAAAAGTAAAGTCAGAAGTTTGTTGTGTGTTTGTTTTGTTCGGGTCCCTTTCTCATCTTTAGTACGTGGATTTCCCTATCTGGGTTCTTAACTGCGACGTGAATCTAACCATTTAGGAACTCACTGTCTGACTCTCACATATTAGTCCTTCATCATAGACTAGTGTTATTTTGCCATGCACCAAACGTCTTCAATACAGGCAAATGTGGATTGGTTGCTAAGGTATTTCAATAAGATCAGCTTGGTTAATGAAGAATACCGACGTTGACGAATGGGTGATGTCCATTAGTGGCCCCCTTAGGGGCTGTGTCACTGCAACCTCCCTTCTCATCGAAATCAGCTAGAGTGGCTCAGGGTATCAGGAATGGAAAGCTGGGCTGACCAGACAAAACCAGTAGAGACTTAATTTGGAAGCAGAAAAGACAAATGTACATGAACATAAAGAGCTGGAGAGATGAGTATGGCCTGCTTCCTTTTTTGTTGTAACTCCTGAATTCTGCCTGACAATCAATTCAATTTAATATAACCCCTTGGGAAGCACACTTTCTTCCTGAGCAGGAAACTGCAAAATGTCAAAAATACATAAAAGGTGGCTTACATCTGGAAGAGGAAAGACAGGTATGCTTCTAGAAGGAACACCCGTGAGTTGGACCCCGAGAATTAAGCAGTTTCCGTGCTCATCTGTTAATGTTTCTTTATTCCTATCATAAGGACTGTGGTTTAGGATGGGTTGAAAACTCCTCACTCAATATTTCAAAATAGATTATAAGCCTCAGTACTGAAAATGAAAGTCAAGGTATAATAATCAGCTTAAAGATACTGGAAATAGGACATGGGTCTCCGTTCCTTCCCTTCCCTCCTCCTCTTCCCCCACCCTTACTCCCAGACCCTCAGCACCTCACACCTGAATTCCTTCATAGTTACCTCTTTTGTTCACCATTCCTTACTCTTTTCCTATTCCAGCTCACCCTGCAATAAGCTCCCCATGAGGCTATACGCCAGATCACCTACCATTCGCCAGCTCCCTACTGGTTCCCACTGGTCCGGATTTTTCAAGCAGCTTCCAGAGGTACACCCAGGTATAGTGGACAGACCTCAGGGGTAGGGGAAGGGAGAGTGGAAATTGGGAAGTCGATTTCTGGACTCACTCTTCTCTTTTACCCAGAACTAATCTGTTTCATCTGTTTTATTTACTGAGCTTCCACTTACAATTTTTTTTTTTTTTTTTTTTAAGAAAAAGCTTCAGGAGTTCAACACCAGCCTGGCCAATGTACTGAAACCCTGTCTATACTAAAAATATAAAAGGTGGCATGCACCTATAATCCCAACTACTTGGAAGGCTGAGGCAAGAGAATCCCTTGAATCTGGGGGGCAGAGGTTGCAGCGAGCCAAGATCATGCCTCCGAACTTTAGCCTGGGTAACAGAGCAAGTCTCTGTCTCAAAAAAAAGCTTCCATTCCCACAAGAAGTTTGAAAAGTACTGTCATTCCCTACTGCAAGCCTGGGTTCACACGTCATCATCTGACCAACCGGCTTTGCCAGCCTTTTTTCCAAACCACTCCAATGCCAACCATTTTTTAGTATGTCTATTCTGTTCCACACGGTTCAACCAACCCACCCCTCACCCAGGTTGTAAAGAAGTCTTCCTTCTCAGGATGTTTCTTTGGCTCTTGGCCTTGTCATGCCTCGAAGTCCATTTCTGACGCATTTTCACCTCTGCATGTCTTGTCTGTCCAAGTAGACTATAGGTTCAGGGTGCGGTGGGGCCCCACCTGCAGAGACACTCAACACTCACTCACACATGGAATATCCACCCACAGACACCCTAGCTCCACTCCACTGCACATGCAGGAGCTGAGTCCTCTTTTTTTGCAGCTACCTCTTGCCTCCTTCAGTCATTTCTGGCAGCTCCAGTCTGTTCTGACTTCCCCTCCTCTGACTGAGTTCACATCTGGTCAGTACCACATGATGTAACATGTCATTATTCCTGCCATGAAGTGTTCTCTGGTTGTTGCAGGTGCTACTTTTGTCTCCAACTGAGCTGCAGGTATTGAGAAACGGGCTGGGTCTTTGCTCTTCATAAAGGTAGACAGCCTGGGCTCCATTTTTTTTTTTTTTTTTTTGAGGCAGTTTCACTTTGACGCCCAGGCTGGAGTACAGCGGCACGATCTTGGCTCCCTGCAATCACCACCTCCCAGGTTCAAGAGATTCTCATGCCTCAATCTCCCAGGTGGCTAGGATTACAGCCATGCACCATGCCCAGCTAATTTTTGTATTTTTAGTAGAGATGGAGTTTCACCATGTTGGCCAGGCTAGTTGCAAACTCCTGACCTCAAGTGATTCGCCAGCCTCGGCCTCCCAAAGTGCTGGGATTAAAGGCGTGAGCCACCGTGCTGGCCTCTTTTTGACAAACTGTATTCAAGGGTCATTGGAAGACTTAAGATCCACTTAATTCCAACAGAAGAGAATGTTCTCTTTCTGTATTGCCAACCACATCTTCATATTCAGCTGCTGCAAATAACTCTTATAAATGTCATGAATACATATAAAACAGTATGTTTTGGCCAGACATGGTGGCTCACACATGTAATCCCAGCAATTTGGGAGGTTGAGGTGGGCAGATCACGAGGTCAAGAGATCAAGATCATCTTAGCTAACATGATGAAACCCCATCTCTACTAAAGATACAAAAATTAGCCAGGTGTGGTGTCACGTGCCTGTAGTACCAGCTACTCAGGAGGCTGAGGCAGGAGAACCACTTGAACCTGGGAGGTGGAGGTTGCAGTGACCCAAGATTGCACCATTGCACTCCAGCCTGTCAACAGAGCGACAGAGACGGGATTTCACCATGTTGGCCAAGCTGGTCTTGAACTCCTGACCTCAGGTGATTAACCCACCTCAGCCTCCCAGAATTCTGGAATTACAGGAATAAGCCACCGCGCCCAGCCAGGACTGATCTCTTTAGTCACACTTACTACTTACAACACATTAAAAATGTACTATAGGCTCCATCTGATTTAACCTCTTCTGTTTTCCAAATATGCTATTCTCTCCAACAGTGCTCCTAATTTTCAAGCGCATGGACAGAAAGAAATCATCAACCTGAATCCCACCAGGGTTAGACCCAGTGTGCCTACTCAGTGAACGTTGACACCAACATGGTCTGTCTCAAGAAGCTTCTATCCTCTTAAAATTCCCCTAAGTCAGTGAAACCCAGCCTTTTTGGCACCAGGGACCAGTTCCATGAAAGATAATTTTTCCATGGACCAGGGAGGTGGTCAGGGGATAGTTTCAGAATGAAACTGTTCTACCTCAAATCATCAAGCATTAGATTCTTAAAAGGAGTGCACAACCTAGATCCCTGATGTGTTCAGTTCATGACAGGGATTGTGCTCCTATGAGAATCTAATGCTGCTGCTGATCTGACGGGAGGCAGAGCTCAGGCAGTAATGCTCACTTGCCCACCACTAACCTCCTGCTGTGTGGCCAGGTTCCTGACAGTCCACAGACTAGTACTGGATCTCCACTCAGGGGATGGGGACCCCTGCCCTAAGTTTAAAGAGAATCCAACTTTGTGTCAAAATTAGGATACTACCTTAAACTAATGAGCTTGCATTCCATTATCTGCATTTTGAGCTCATTAAAAATGCAATTTTCCTATGGTTCTCTCAAAATTCCAGGCCTGTGTGTTCTGTGAGCCTTCCTTAGTGAATATCTTTATATCATGGGATTTTTTTTTTTTTTTTACTACTGGACAAGACAGTATTTGATGTTCAATAAAAAATACTTTGAGATGTGAGATTTCTGTCTGAAAATCAGCGCAATCTTTTTTCAGATGAAAACGTCCAGGAAGAAGTTTGTTTTTCATTCTCTCAGGTTTTGATGTTGCCAATCTTATTTTCACTAAAACAACTAAGTTAGAAAAACTGATTGCCACATTATAGCATTATTGTCCTGTGATTCTCTATTCTGCAGGTTTTAACACAGAAACTGTTCCCATAAAGTAAAGACCAAAAACAAATGAGAATTCCCACAAGAATTCCAACAAAAACATAGGTTGTAAATTGCAGAAACAAGAAACTTAATTAATTCTCCAGTAGAGAATTATAGAGACACAATTAGAATTTTATGAACTAAATGTATATAACACCAAAGCCAAACTAAACATTTTTGAGACTATTTTTACCTTCAGTAATAATAAATTATTGAATTTTCTGCCAAAGGAAAGACATATAGAAGCCGCAAGACCCAGATTTAACAGAAAACAAATCAGTATTATTGGACATTAATGATTTTTGAGTCTCTGAGATGGATTTTATAGTCAACGACAATGATTCTGTCTTACTCACATTGAATCATGTAGAAAGGAGGGATTTTGAAATTGGCATTTCCCACACAATTTATTGCCTACAACTAAAGGCAAACACTGGTTTCCCCTGGTATCTCTCAGCTTCACCGTCACTGCCTCTGCATGAGAGCAGAACTCTCTTAACAAGGCTTTGTGTATGAAGTCAGAACTCTGCTGTAGTGAAGAAGTTCTTCAGATCCTTTTTGCTGCCACGCTCTCCCTGATCTCGTAGATATACTTTGATCCATACAGTATTGCCTTTGCTTATATACTCCCTAATCATCTACCTGATGCAATATGCATATGAATGTATTGCTATTTTTAGAAGACAGTCAGATTTTTTTTTTTTTCTGATTCTGAATATGGAGATAATAGATTGTTCAAGAATTCATTGCTTCTTTCTCTGTGCTTCCATGGCCAAGGGTACCTCTGTTTTAACATAAGTAATATAAATTGTCTTATGTACTGAGTAGCCAACCAAATCACAAATATCTCCCCAGGCCATACTCATTAAGGAAAGAGAGTGTCTCCAAAAGCTTTGTGTCTCCCAAGGTCCCTGGCATAGTACCTGATGGTGCCAAGGGATGTCTTGTGGGCATTGCAGTGTCTCATCCTAAGCCATCCCGAATAAACACATCATCCCAGGGAATACTGTACTTGGCAAACTCAACCTTAAGATTGTTTCCCTAGTTCATTCCTCTTCATCTTTTAACCTGATTACGTAACCCAAACCTCCTTACTAAATAGAAATTACAGAGCTGCCTGTCACTTAGGAGAAGGAGTCAGGAAGTGGGGAGGGGATGGAAGTCCAGGGAGAAGGAAATAGAAAAGGTAAAGGAAGAAGAGAGATGGCTAACATATTTTAAGACAGGAAGCATGTTAAATACTTTCCATGCTTTATCACGTTTAATCCTACCAATAGCCCTAAAAGGAGAGCACCATTATTCGGTTATTTTTTTAGCCGAGAAAACTGCAAAAGTTAAATAACTACCCAGACTTACCAAGAAGAAGCAAAGTCAAATACTCAGAAATTGTTATGAGATTGCATAAATGATACTTATTACTAACCATCATCCTTATCCTTCTTTTGGCACTTCAATGGGAGGGGTCAAGAACTAGAGTAAGATAAAAGCAGTCCATCATTTCACTCCCCAGCATTTCAGGCTCATACACATACACTAGTCTATCACATTGGATCAAGTGCTCAGTGTACCTAGCCAAGATACAGAAACTTATTGGAAGTATGACAGCCACACAGACAGAAGCAGGTACAACATATTTCAGTATAGCTTCTCACGGTTCCTGGAACTACTCAAAGGGAGACATGGCTGGCTGTTGGAAACAGCATCAACACAAAGCAGGCTCTAATGAAACCTAGAAAGCTCAGTTTTTGCTACACCACAGCCTTCCATCCTCAAGATTCCAGACAAACTTCCCATTCTAGACAAACTTAAACTAACCATCTATGTGCCTGCATTAAGGAAATGTTTGTAAATATTGGAATCTCCTGGTTCCTGAACCAAATCCGGCTTTAGCAAACTCATATCCTTCTCCAGAGAGAGAAACTAGTTGGTGCCAAGGTGTCCTTGAACAATCACTTGGCCTTCAATTTTCCCAGCTAGGGGAGTCAGTTCCTTGCACACTTAAGAAACAGAAAAAAAAAAAAAAAAAAAATATATATATATATATATATATATATATATATAGTATTTCCAAAAGTGCAAACCATAAACCTCTGTGTCAGAATCTCCTGGTACATTTTTTGTAAGAACTCATCCCTCACGCATCCTGGACCTACTGAATCAGAATGTCCAGGATTGTAAGCCAAAACTTGGCATTATGACTGTGTTTCCCAGTGTTGGCCTTGCTCAGTGGCATCTCTGGATGGCTATGTAAGGGTGGGATGTTCCTAGTTTGCAAGAAGAATCTCATTTATGTAAGAATAACCTTCCATTTAAAGTATTCAAAACTCATTACTGTTGCAAACTTTTCATTCCAGTGCCTGGCTTTGTAAAAGAAGCCAGGGACCTAAAGTTTTAAGCTTTCTTAAAATTGTACTCATTAAACAGCATGTTAATCATGGATCAGAGAATGCACATTATACAATCCATTAAGCTTGTGTATGTTCCTGGAAGACTGCAGATTGTATAAAAATACAAATGATCCAGCAGTTAAAATAATTGGCTATAATGAACAGCAAAATTAATTATGAATGACCACATTGCTTACCCAGTTGACCTAAGTCATTAGCAGATGTAACGGGTAAGGCAAAAATAAGATGTATTTTGGCTTCTACAAATTGCTCCACAAGCATCCACAATAGTCTTGGGATCTCATGGCCAGAACAGAGGATAGATATGAGATAATGTGTAAGAGTGAGGCCACTGATGGCCATTGAGAGAAGCATTCACTACTAATCCATCATAAGAACATAATCTATTATGATCCTGGATTTATTACAAGCAGTAAGAAAATTATTTACCTTTTTGAGTTAAATGAAATCTTCTGTGCCACCAAGATGTTTTCTGATTAACAAAGTAGTGACTCACTAAATCAGCATTTCCCCCAATGTGTTCAGTGGTTCAGCAGAAGACTAACGCTAAGAGAAGTTGGGGGGAGCTGGGCACAGTGGCTCACGCCTGCAATCCCAGCACTTTGGGAGGCTGAGGCAGGTGGATCATTTGAGGTCAGGAGTTTAAGACCAGCCTGGCCAACATGGTGAAACCCCATCTCTACTAAAAATACAAAAATTAGCTGGGTGGTAGTGTAATCTCAGCTACTCGGGAGGTGGAGGCAGGAGAATCACTTGAGCCTGGGAGGCGAAGGTTGCAGTGAGTTGAGATTGCACCACTGCACTCCAGCCTGGGTGACAGAGTGAGACGCTGTCTCAAAAAAAAAAAAAAAAAAAAAATATCAGCAGTTAGGGGTCCATCGGGAGGTGGAGGTGAGTGTGGAGGCAGGACTTCTGGAACAAATGCTTTTAGAAAATGCCATGTTCTTGATCCCTGTTTTGTAGAATTATGAACTTCAATATGCAAATTAGTATATTAAAGGTTCTGAGAGTTGAGCAGGAAGGAACTTCACTTCAGTTCTGCATGAATCAATGTATTTGGCTGTAGGCAGCCAGACAAATGCTACCTAACCTAAGAAAAAAGAGAACCACAGAGAGGATTGGAGGTAACTTCCAGAGCAGGTGAGAAGACTGGAAAACCAAGAGCGTCCGAGGCAGAAAATCACTGGAACTACCTGGCTTGGCATGGCCAGGGCCACTGCAGGTCCTCTCATCTCTCCCTGTAACTTTGTGACATTCCCCCGATGAACCATTTCAGGAGAAAGCATTTGAAGAGACAAGCCCAGGTTAGAGGCCTGTTCTCCAAACAATGGAAGCAGAGAAAATAATTATCTACCCTACCAAACTCCAGGGAGCCATGAAAACTCTCACTTTGGAACTCACACAGTAGGCAGCTCCCCTCCCTCCCTTGTCCTCACACACTCAGTAACAATTTTTCAGCTCAACTTTGTTTAACCCAGTGTTTCTCAGAATTATTCTATCTGCATTTCTTCACATAACACATATAAACAGTAGAAGAGACTTTTAGATATGGGGTAAATAATAGTAAGAGGGGTTAGCATGTACATGAAGCACATGATTACTATGTACTACAGACAATTAGTATATCCTGTCATTAGCATGGTTAATTTTGAAGATATACTGAGTTATTGCTTACATTTGCAATAGCATTCTGAATAGGTCATCCCGGGAAAGGTAGGGATTTTGAGGCAAATCAATCTAAATAGCTTTGTCCCCCAATTTTAAAACAAGTCTGCAAGAACGTTGTTTACAATGAATACCAAGCGCAGCTTTGATGGGAAGAAATTAACAAAAGGCATCTTCTTGGTAATGATGGGGGAAAGAATTGCTTGGGTTGTTACTGTCTTCATTAATAAAATGACAATAATCTTCATGGTGTTTTCTGTTTCACAGTGTGCCTTCACTCACCATACCTGTTTGATTCTAAGAGCTGTGGACCAATCATTCTCATATGGTCCTGTTTCTCTGAACTCCAGCTCTCAGACCTGCCTCCTCTTTGCTCAGCAGCAGGCTGCCTCCCTGAGTCACTGCCTAGAACTGTCTCTGATTATGAAATGTCACCAGCAACAAAACGGCCTGCCAGGTCTCACGTGATGCTAGCCGAGGAAAAGATGCTACTCTCTGCCCCTGTAGCACTGAGGCTTCTGTTGTTTTCGTCTCCAGTTTTCCCACACTTCAGAGTCCAGTATTCACAGTCAAATTAATCCCCAGGGAGCAAATGAGCTCAGTGCAGGGGAAATGAGGACCAGTGGGGATGCAGCTGGCCCACACATGACAGAGAGGAGCAAAGCTGATTCTCATAAGCCTGGATGTTAAGAGTCTGCCAGCTGCTTACAGAGAATCCCAAGAAGAGAAAGAGAGGCTCAGCAGAATAGTTCTGCCTTCATAGTGTCTGAAGCAGGCATGGGCTATGTCAGCTCTGCCTGCCTCTGCCTCTGCTCAACCCATGTCTGGCCCTGACAAGGACAGCTGTGCCCTGCACAAGGAGTACCTGGCCTGACAGCACAATAGCTGCTCCTTCCCCATCAGTGATTGGGATCCAGATGGTTCACATCCATGCACTGGGCTGGAGTTCCAACATTGAACCTGACTAGTCTGTCAGAATTCTGGTTGCAACTTTCACTCTAGTTTCCCAACTAGACTAGACAACAAGCCCCATGTCCCAGTTCTCTGCCACTGATTCATATTTCCTGTGCCTTCTGGTTAATTCTGATAAATCTCTGTAACAGAGAGGTTAATAGAAAACCCAGAATATAGTGGCTTAAATACCAAAAAGTAAAAAGAAGTTCAAAAGAAGTTCAAAAGTAATTTAATTCATTAAATTAGTCTTTTAATGAATTTGCATTTGTAAACAGAAGCATATGGATGAATAAAATAATCGTTGAATGAAGTGAAGCTTTGGCTTCACTCTAACCACTGAGTATGTTACATTTGTCCTCTGCCTGATAACTCAAGAAGCAAATCAGCAATTTTAATTAATAAAAATCTCAAGTTCATCCCACCATATTGAAATAAAGAGTAACCAAATAAATATTTTCAAACAGGCATACCATAAGTAATCATTATTTTGTCAAATTCAGGGAAACTAGAGATTACAGACATGTCTATTGGTCCTGCCTGAGGTCAGTAGTTCTTAGCACATTAGACTTGGGAAAGGTTATAATACTACCATGATGGCATCTAATTTCACAGCATCCTGAATAAATGTGTTGGTGAGGATACTGACCTCACAATAAGAAGCTGGGTTTGTATTTTAGCTTTGGAACTTTTTAAACTTTGTGACTGTGGGCCAGTTACTCCATTCAAATGCTTTAGATTCTTCTCTCTACTGAAGACGACTTTGTTGGATTGTTTGAAGATTAAATGACCATACATGAGGAAGAAGCTAATATAATACATATAATACAATATTTGGCCCACAGAAAACAGTCATCTGAATCTGAATTTGTATAGAGAAAAAGTTCAGTGCTATACTAATTAAATATAACATCCATCACTCTTTTTACAGACTTTTTTTTTTTTTTTTTTTTTTTTTAGGATGGGGTTTCACCATGATGGCCAGGCTGGTCTTGAACTCCTGACCTCAGATAATCTACCCACCTCAGCCTCCCAAAGTGCTAGGATTACAGGCATGAGCCACCATGCCCAGCTCTTTTCACGGACTTTTAACGAAACCTCATTTTAGAAAAACAAACTAAATATTTTCAAAGCTTTGTAACTAGTATAGTATTTAGTACCATGAGCTAGTCAGTTATTTTTCATTAAAATATAGAAAAGCTTGTATTGGAGATTATATCCATAAAGTCCATTTAATTTTACAACTTAATTATATGTAGTAAAACTTTACTACCACATTTAGCAGGTATTAACCTAATTCTTTTTAAACAAAAGCAATATTTGACTGGAAGTGAACCCTAAGTTGAGAAAACAAAAAGGAACTCCCTTAAAATATTTCCTTAGTATTTATTTTTCAAGAAAGGTCACCTCAGCTAATGCATGGGCTTGCTTAATGTCTTATTTGTGTTAGCTCGATATTGTTAGTAAAACAAATTTGTTACTATGGTGTTCAGTTTTAGCACTACCACGAAATAGGCCAATATCATGAAGGCAAAACCAACTGTGAATTTTGCAATAACAAATTTTAGTCAATTTAATTTATACATCGGTTAAAATAATTTTTACACTCAGTCAATAGCTGGGAAAAATGAGTATTTTAGATAGATGAATTTCTTACTATATTCTAGATGATGTGTCACTTTCTTTCAGAATAAAACCAAAAAAGAAAAGAATCTATCCAAGTGCTGAAAATACATTACTTTTAATCTTAATATACTTCGGAGTGAAATCTTACCAGAATTTCTTCCTTATTTAATGTGTTCCTGTATGAAATAAAATATTCTTTAAAGTTCTCAATAAAAATTCATAAGATACCATTAGATCCTTAAAATATGTTTCATATAGAATATTTACAACTCATAGCTTTGGAAGGTGCCAGCATACATATGCATGAGCAATAATACAGATTTCTTGGATGATTATCTGAAATTCAGTTTGACTCTACAACTACTTATTGACTAGTGTATAATCAGAGATAACAAGTTTATATAATGAATGAAATCCACACTTCACAAGACACCATCAGCATCACCAACTATCATTTGTGGAGCTTACTACAGATATGTAGCCATATGGCAGGTTCTAGAGATACAAAGACATAGAAAATTCAGTCTCTGCTTCAAGAAGTTTGTTATTATTATTCTTAATGTGATAATGCCTGTATATTACATTTGCATAGTGCTTTTGAATGTAGAAAATACACTTATATCCATTATTTTATTTAACACTCTCAATATATTTGGAAAGTAGCTGTACAACAGGTAAAACCATTTCCATGTTATAGATGAAGCCTCAACAATTAGGCATCCTGCCCAGGTCAGAAAGCTAAACTGACGGCAGAAGTAGGATTGGAACTATATTCTTGTCTAAGGACTTTTTTTCCTTCCAATTAACTTCTTCGAGATATTTATTTAGGAAATCCAGACATATTGAAAGGATTTATAAAACACCAATAACATATGCTAGATGTAAAAGCCAAATGACCGATGTAAAATGCATTAAGAAAGCTGTGTGTGGAGAGGACCCTAGTTCTGGACCCTCTCTGCTGAACCAGTTGTGAAGGATAATTAAGAGGCAAAAAAGCAGGGAAGAACGAGGGATGTATTGCAGACAGGGTAAGCTTGATCCAAAATGTGCTGCTCAAACTGCCCTTCTTTCCAGAGCACAATAAGCTGAGAATAATTTATATTTTCTTCAGCTTTAACCCATAATGCCTAGCACGGGACCCCTGAGCATTGCAGGCTATTAAGCAGCACCCCTGACCTCTTCCCATAGCAGGCCCTCAATAAATGTCTGGTGAACAGAGAATAAACGAATAGACCAAAAAAAAAAAAGAAAGAAAGAAACCAAAACAAAAAACTTCCATATCATTCAAGGATTTGGAAATCTGTTGTATTTTTGAATGAGTCTGTTCACTCATTTACTCATTCATTCATTCATTCATTCATTCATGCATGCATTCTTTTAAAACAGTGGTTCTCAACTAGGGATGATTTTCTCCCAAGGGAATATCTGGATACTCTTTTTAGTGGTCACAGCTGAAGAGTACTACTGGCCTCTAGTGAGAAGAGGCCAAGGATGCTGCTAAGCATTCTGCAATGCTGATGTATGCACAGGATAACCCCCTATAACAAAGAATTATCCAGTCCAAAATTTCAACAGTGATGAGGCTGAGAAACTTTACTTTACAATAAGTTCTAGTAAATGTTTTTATTGTTCCTTTTTACTTTTTATTTCAGTTTTTTTTTCTTTTCTTTCTTTTCTTTTTTTTTTTTTTAGAGACAGGGTCCCACTCTGTCATCCAGGCTGTTGTACAAAAATGCAGTCATAGCTCACTATAACTTCAAACTCCTAGGCTTAAGCAATTCTCCTGCTTCAGCCTCTCAAGTTACTAGGACTACAGGCACTTACCGCCCTGACAAGCTAACATTTTAATTTTTTGTAGCAATGAGGTCTCACTATGTTGGCTGGTCTCAAACTCTTGGGCTCAAATGATCTTCTAACCTCAGCCTCTCAAAGTACTGGGATGACAGGAATGAGCCACCTTACCCACTGTACCCACTGTACCGCTGTACAGTCAAGTTCTAGTAAATATTTTGGTTTAGTGATGGGAACAGATGCTTCAAATGACTAGATTATTTATTATAAATAATAATTAATAATAATTACAAACCATGACAAGTCCCATGAAAGACAAAACAGTGCTGTTGGGAGACTTTAGATGGTTTATTGCTTCTGAGCAGGAAAGGATAATTGGTCGTGTCCAGAGGACAGCATTTTGGAATCTCAGCCAAACTATCATGAAATCCCAACACACCAAATATCCAAAATGAATGGGTTGTCTTTCTGGGGAGAAAAAAAATACAATGCCTAAGGCTTTGCCATGTTTCCCCTGAAATGTGGCATCACTACCAACAACACAATAAACATAATATATGTTTATATTAGTGTTTAAGATAATGTTTAAGACTCAATGGACTCCCATTTTCATAAAAATGCAAAGCCAATTTTTTAAAAATTAGAGAGCTATTAGAGTTTAAAACGAGGTCTGGTATCTGTCTAGTCTACCTCTCTTGGGAGAATCAGCCCTTTTCCACTTCTTGTGATTTTAAGAGGGTGCTAATCATGGGACCTCACATCTCTACTGGAGCAGCCGAATGGCACAAGCTGGACCAATCAATCTCTCTCTCTGACACGTGGAAGGAAGGCCAATGAAGCAGATTCATTGGACGTAGCATCCTAGAGAACTTGGCTATGTATTCCTGCTGCCATGATCTCCAGGGCTGCTGTGACACTTGCTTTCTATAGACCTTGTTATTTAACTGTCCTTGGCTTCTGTAAGGAACCCTGGCATTTTCCTTAGAACACATGTTCTCTTTCATGAGTTGGCCCAAGAAATCACCTATGCTTGCAAACGAAGAACGTCACCTTATAGAGTTTGGCACTTTGTTTTAGGAATGGACAGTGGCTTAGTGAGGGAAGTAGAAAGAACCAGAACTTTATTTTTTCCAATTCCTTACACATCCTTCCAACCCAGCACCCATCGCACCTTCCATAAAAGTCTTCACTGGCCATTTCAATGTAGGGTCACCTCTTGGCAGATATTGTCACCTGAGATAACCATTATTTATCCAACACACATTGTCTTTTACTGTTAATGTCTTTTCCTAGACTGCAAGGACCATCAAGACAGGACCACACATGGTATTTTTTTCTTATCTTTTACACTGACAAGTAAACACTCCATTAACAACTGTTGAGTGAATAACTGTAGAAGCCAGCCTCCACAATGCTCCCAGTGATTGTCCGGTGTTCATGCACTTATAGTTCTCTCCCACAGTGAATAGCCCTGAACTGTATATCTAATTAGATATTGTAGAAATGAATGTTTGTAACTTTTAGGCTATATCCGTAAAAGACATTTCAGCTCCTGCCTTCATCTTTTTTGGATCACGCTATTGGGAGAAGCCAGTCACCACATCATGAGGATTCTCTAGTAGCCTTATGAAGAAGTCCACTTGGTGAGGAATTAAATCTCTTGCCAGCAGACAGACAGTACTAACTTGCCCGTGTTTGCCATCTTAGAATTGAATCCTCCCACCATAGTCAAGCCTTTGGATAACTGGTAATCTGTCCAAAACCTCAATTCTAGCAACATGAGTGAGAAACTCTGCATCGAGTGACATTGACAACTGACTTCTCAATGGAAGCAAAATGAGGTTGAGGTTAGTGAAGTAGGAAGAGGCTATTATGTAGGGCCTTGTATACCATGTGTATGGTCTGTTCTCACACTGCAAATAAAGGTCTCATGACAATTGAAACCAAGCCTAGAACCAGCTTAATCCCTCAGTGGATTAATAAAATTACTCCCACTCTTAATGCCTGCCAGAAACAGAATCTCCCCTGGATGAATTTTCACTAAAGATATTCACTATTTGATCAAAAGTTATCAGGTGGATCAAGAGACAGGATCAAGGGAGAAAAAAACATAAACAGTAAAATAGACCTACAAGTGATATAGAATCAATGCTATTGGATACAGATTTTAAAATGACTGGGATTAGTGTATTTACTGAAGGAGAGGTCAAGATGGAGAATTTTAGCAGATAACTGGAATCTACAAAAAAAAGATAAAATGGAAATTCTAGAACTGAAAATATGGTAATTGAAATGTAAATTTCATCAGGTGCCTTTAATAGAAAATTGGACAAAGATGAAGAAGAGATAAATGAGAAGACAGGTTAGCAGAAAATATCTGGAATGAATAAAAGAAAGGAAAAAGGATAGAATATATAGAAAAGTTTATGAGATACATGAAACAGAGTGAAAGTTCTAACATATGTGTAACTGAATCCTAGAAGATGAGGAGAAAGAGAATGAAGTAGAAGATACATGTGAGAATGAGGTAGAAGAAAAACATGAAGAAACAAGCTAAGGAGTTTTCAGAATTGATACGACATAAAACCACAGATTCAGAAAACACCGTGAAGCCCAGGCAGGTTAAATACAAACAAAACAAACAAATAAAACCTTAAGCATATTGTATTAAAACTGCTAAAAACCTAAACAAAATCTCAAAAGCAGTCAGGAAAACATAGACACATATACACACATTATTTCAAAGGAGCAACAAAACATTGACAACTGACTTCCCAATGGAAACAAAATGAGGTTGAGGTTAGTGAAGTAGGAAGAGACTATTATGTAGGGCCTTATATACCGTGTGTATTAGTCTGTTCTCACACTGCTAATAAAGACATACCTGAGACTGGGTAATTTATAAAAGAAAAAGGTTTAATGGACTCACAGTTCAGCATGTCTGGGGAGGCCTCACAATCATGACAGAAGGCACAGGAGAAGCAAAGACACATCTTACATGGTGGCAGGCAAGAGAGCTTATGTAGGGGAACTCCACTTTATAAAACCATCAGATCTCATGAGACTTATTCACTATTATAAAAACAGCATGGGAAAGACCCACCCCCATGATTCACCGGGTCCTTCTCACAACACATGGGAATTATGGGAGCTACAATTCAGGATGAGATTTGGATGGGGACACAGTCAAATGCTATCATTCCACACTTGGCCCTCCTAAATCTCATGTCCTCACATTTCAAAACTTATCATGCCTTCTCAACAGTCTCCCAAAGTTGTCACTCATTTCAGTATTAACTCAAAAGTCCACAGTTCAAAAATCTCATCTGAGACAAAGCAAGTCCCTTCCATATATGAGCCTATAAAATCAAAAAAATGTTAGTTACTTCCTAGATACAACGGGGGCATAGGCATTGGGTAAATACACCCATTCCAAATGGGAGAAACTGGCCAGAACAAAGGGAATACAGGTCCCATGCAAGTCTGAAGTCCAGTGAGGCAGTCGAATTTTAAAGCTCCAAAATGATGACTCCATGTCTCACATCCAGGTAACACTGATGCAAAAAGTGGGTTCCCATGGTCTTCGGTACCTCCCCCCATGTGGCTTTACAGGATACAGCCCCCCTCCTGGTTGCTTTTACAGGCTGCTATTGAATGTCTGCAGCTTTTCTAGGTGAATCTACCATCCTGAGGTCTGAAAGATGATGGCCCTATTCTGACAGCTCCAGTAGGCAGTGCCCCAGTGGTGGCTCCAACCCCACATTTCTCTTCTGCACTGCCCTAGCAAAGGTTCTCCATGAGGGCTCTGCCCCTGCAGCACACCTCTGCCTGGACATCCAGGCATTTCCATATATCCTCTGAAATCTAGATAGAGGTTCCCAAACCTCAATTCTTGATTTCTGTGCACATGCAGGCCCAACACCACGTGGAAGCCATCAAGGCTTAAGGCTTGCATCCTCTGAAACAACCACCTGAGTTCTATGTTGGCCCCTTTTAGCCACAGCTGGGATGCACAGCAGCAAGTCCCAAAAGTGCACAAAGCAGCAAGGCCCTGGGCCCAGCCCACAAAACCATTTTTGCTTCCTAGGCCTCCCAGCTTGTGATGGGAGGGGCTGCCATGAAGATCTATGACATGCCTGGGAGACATTTTCCCTGATGTCTTGGCAAATAATATTTGGCTCCTCATTACTTATGCAAATTTCTGCAGCAGGCTTGAATTTCTCCTCAGAAGATGGGTTTTTCTTTTCCATTGCATCATCGAACAGCAAATTTTCCAAACTTTTATGCTCTGCTTCTTTTTTAAACATAACTTTCCATTCCAAACCATATCTTTGTGAATACATAAAACTGAATGCTTTTAATAGTACCCAAGTCACCTCTTGAACACTTTGCTGCTTAGAAATTTCTTCCACCTTGGGCACCGTGGCTCACGCCTATAATCCCAGCACTTTGGGAGGCCGAGGTGGGTGGATCACGAGGTCAAGAGATCAAGACCATCCTGGTCAACATGGTGAAACCCCGTCTCTACTAAAAATACAAAAAATTAGCTGGGCATGGTGGCACATGCCTGTAATCCCAGCTACTCAGGAGGCTGAGGCAGGAGAATTGCCTGAACCCAGGAGGCGGAGATTGTGGTGAGCCGAGATCACACCATTGCACTCCAGCCTGGGTAACGAGCAAAACTCTGTCTCAAAAAAAAAAAAAAGAAAGAAAGAAATTTCTTCCACCAAATGCTCCAAACCAACTCTCTCAAGTTCAAACTTCCACAAATCTCCAGGACAGGGGCAAAATGCCACCAGTCTAATTGCTAAAACACAGCAAGATTCACCTTTGCTCCAGTTCTCAACAAGTTCTTCATCTCCATCTGAGACCACCTCAGCCTGGATTTTATTGTCTATAACACTATCAGCATTTTGGTCAAAGCCATTCAACAAGTCTCTAGGAAGTTCCAAACCTTCCCACAACTTCCTGTCTTCTCCTGAGCCCTCCAAACTGTTCCAACCTCTGCCTGTTACCCAGATCCAAAGTCACTTCCACATTTTGTGGTATCTTTACAGCAGCACCTCACTCTACCAGAACCAACTTTCTTTATTAGTCTGTTCTCATGCTGCTAATAAAGACATACTCAAGACTAGGTAATTTATAAAATAAAGAGGTTTAATGGACTCACAGTTCAGCATAGCTGGGGAGGCCTCACAATTATGGCAAAAGCAAAGGAGAAACAAAGTCAGGCCTTAAATGGCAGCAGGCAAAAGAGCCTGTGTAGGGGAACTCCCCTTTATAAAACCATCAGATCTCATGAGACTTTTTCACTATTAAAAGAACAGCATGGGAAAGACCCATCCCCATGCTTCAATTACTTCCCACAGGGTCCCTCCCACAACATGTGGGAATTGTGGGAGCTACAATTCAAGATGAGATTTGGGTGGGGACACAGCCAAACCATATCACCATGTGAAGCATGTTAACATTATTGGGAGAAAAATAGAAAGATACTGGAGGATGTAGAGTAGATTTGTGGAATTTTTGTTTTTCTGTTTGCTTGTTTGCTTGCTTTTTAAGGTAAGTATGAAGCTACTAAGGGCTATCACAGAAGTCTCCATGGAATGGAAGTCAGCAAATAGAAAATCAAAGCTGATAGATGGAAGTGAAACCAACTCCTGAATACTTATTTAAGGAAAACAGGAGGAGGAGCCAGTCCTAGAGTAAAAGGAGTTAGGAGTAGAATAGGAAAAGAAGATAAACTTAATTTGGGGAAATGATTACAGGAGGGACATATGTGACAAGATCAGTGCTAGGCCATTTGGAATTGAATATATAACTCTGGAAGTTAGGTGAGGGATTTGAACTGGAGGATGAAAATGTGTGTTCAACATTTGCTTGCTGGTAGTCAAAATCTCCACAGTGGATGAACAAACCAGAATGAAGGTTGTTCAGAGGGCCAAAGAGGTCAGTGAAGGAAAGGTGACCGCAAAAGCAATTCAGGATGAATTATTAGAGAAATGGAAAAAGAAAGGAAAGAGGACAGCATTTAAAGAAAAGAGTCCACAGGCTTCAGAAGTAGTCTGCCTCTCCTGAATATTTGGTTTGTGTTCCTTTCTTTACATTGGTAGCTAGGAAGCTCAGAGACTTGACCTACATCTAGCAACTGCACAGAACTTTATAACCATTATGTTCAACAACCTTATCCTTAGTTCATTCTTCCTGTCTTTATTCCCCCAACTCTATTACCTATTTATTTATTTTTTATTGCATTTCTTTGTGTTACCTTAAATCCTGAGATGGAAGGAAAATAAGTAAACAAACAGACACATTGCAGTTAGCGTAAGATTACAAACTCCAGACATGCCACAGTGTCTATGATTCCCAGTTGACTTGTGCACAGTCTGCCTCCCTAATTTATCTTACTTGCCTCAACTTTGTAGTCATCTTAGTCTGAGACTCCTAGTCCAAGCAATCGCTAGGATCCTTTTATGCTCTAAATTTGATGAATCTATATTCCTTCAATGCTAAAATCTCATGAGTTAAACTACCAAATATATATCAAGTATTTAGAATAGCAGTTGTTTCTATTAAGTCCCACAAAAAAAAAAAAAAGTGGTAACAGTGAATATCTATGGTGTGCACAGTACTTGAGAAGAAGTAGGCTGGGCTTAAAAAGCAACATGATGGCATTTACTCTGGATCTTTGCAATGCATCACTATGAGGTCCAGAACTAGCACATGTGTTCAATAGGATTTAAAGCAAAATGACTGAGTGACACAGCATTAAACCATGATGTTCAAGGCTAATTCCCTGAGCCTCTGCGTTAACGGGGCAATATTCTGCTTGGCTTTATTCTCTTTATATTTATAGAGTACTCATTACCATAGCAACTGAGTGCTTTCCACAAAGAACTGATCAAATTATTAGGGTGAGGTGAACAGGAGAGGAAAGGACACTGCAGAGACTGAAAGGAACCCTGATCTCCCTCTAAATAACCTTTCCTCCCTTTACCTGACAAAATGGGGATCTCGTAGAACACTTATTTCATGCTTCCCCTCCCATAATCCTACCAATACCCCATCTGGCTTTTCTAGAGCACCGCTACATGTCCTGTTGGGTTCATCCTTGACCAAAAAATGGTAAAACAGAAGGAGTTTGTCTTCAATCCTGATTTTGCCTTTTTGTGTCCTCTTTTCTGCTTACAAATCAGATTTGCCCAGGTTCGAATTTGAGGCCTTCTACTTACTAGCTAGGTCTTCTTTGGCAGATTACTTAACCCTTCTGTGCCTTGGCTTTCCCTTTTGTGAAATGGAGATACTAAGACTGCGTACATTGTAGAATTATTATCTAAAACTCAGGCCTAGCATGGCGGCTCATGCCTGTAATCCCAGCACATTGGGAGGCCGAGGCAGGAGAATCACTTGAGCCCAGGAGTTCGAGAACAGCCTGCGCAACATGGCAAAACCCCATCTCTACAAAAAAATATTTTTAAATAGCTAGGTGGAATGGCATGTGCCTGTAGTACCAGCTACTCAAGACACTAAAGTGAGATCGACTGAGCCCAGGAGATCAAGGATGCAGTGAGCCATGATTGTGCCACTGCACTCCAGTCTGGGCAACAGAGCAAGATACTGTCTCAGATAACAAAAAGAAAGAAAGAAAATGAAAAAGAAAAAAAAAGAATCAAATGAGCTGAGCTGATAAATATTAAATGTATTAAAGAGTTCCTGATTCATAGTAAATGCTCAATAAATGTTAGCTATTATTTCAACATATCCTATTCTTGTATTCCCAGTCACTAAAACACTCATGCTACCCTGTTCTTGGTTCAGCGAGTGGAAAATAACTATTTCTCTAACACAGGGTCCCTCCTACATACCACACAGAGGAATGAGGAAGGTCTGACCCCTCTCTGGCCAGACCTATTGGTCAGATCAACAAATGCCTAACCCTCTGCCACTGGAAACTTATTTTTGAAAGCAAAGCAATGTCTTTACAAGTGTTTTCTCCTGCTAGCTTCAACTTTCATGAAGGCAAGGAGCATGCCTCAATCATTGGTTCCCAAATGTAGAGACAAATTCACTCTCACATCCTATTCATACTAAGGTGTAAGTGAATAACTCGTTATCCCTCTCTGAGATTATATATACAGGCATACACGAGAGTTATGGCAAGCCTATTATTTCAGGCTCTATGACAGGTGGTAAGAGCTAACAAGTGATTGACATGTTCCATGCCTTCATGAAGGTTAAATCTAGTGGGAGAAAATACTGGTAAAGGATATACGTTACTCAAAGAAATTGAGTTATAGGAGGAACGTGGTGAGGTCTTCATGAGTTCCGCAAACCAAGCTAAAGAGAGGACCACGAATTCCAGCAGAGGTTAGCCCAGCCCTGGCATTCAGTCAGCTGAATTCCTCTCCTGGAGAGCTCCCTATTGTAGTGTGGCAGTACTGATCAATGATACTGACTCACCTTTGCACAATTACCAAGAGACTATCTCAGACAAGGTCGGAAGCACCAACACCCAAACCCAAGAGTTAAGATTTCAGATAAGCGTGCTTGAAACTTGGAAGAGGTCGTTTCAGGACAAATAAAGGCGAACATTCTTTTACACTGTGGGTAGTTAATTCATTACCTCATCTAGAACTTGTTACTGCAAGACCCTATATAAACCAAAATTAAAATTAGGTTCACAAAGGTTGAGATAAATGTATGAATAAAATGTTACAAACAGGCTCTTGAGATAAGATGAAGAAGGCCTTCAATTCAATAGAAATCTACTACCAAGGATCCTAGTACTACGTTAGGCTTTGAACGTGTTCCTAACTTCCTGAAGATCTTGTTTTCTTCCATCATGTGTTCTTTGGTTCTACTCCTGAAACAAGCTGGGTTGGAGAGAGAGTTTGCTAACCACTGAGAATTTTCCTATATTCATTTGCGCTTTATAAGCATGATTTACTGACTAAATCTTAAAATAATAGAAAGTCCTTTCTCCCTCACCCAGACCTTGGAGAATCATCTACCAAAGGGCAGTGGTTCAACTCCAGAAGGATAACTGAAAGCCTAACCTATGCTCTAGAAAATGAAAGGGTAACCCACATCTGCTCCAGTTTTCAAGTTGTCCTGAGTTGAAATTCTTAGATTAATTACATTCTTAAGGCTATTTTTGCTCTTGCATTTGCTCTTGGGATCCATGGGTAGGATGGCTTTAGTTACAAGCTGGAGTAGGTGGTCTCCTGGGAAGAAAGATAAGAGAGGCTCAAGAAGCCCTGCTCTCCATATTGCCTTTCTCCCTCAATTGACTGATAAATGCCCCAATACTACTGAGTCATTGTTGGTCAGTTTAGGTCAGTGATTTTCAAACTTTAGTGTATGCCAGAATCGCCTAGAGGGCTTGTTAAACTAGATTGATGGGTCTCACCCTCCAGAGTTTCTGGAGGTCTGTGGGAGAGCCCAGGAACGTGCATTTCTCACAAGTTTTCAGGTGGTGCTAACACTATTGGTCCAGAGACCACACTGTGAGAAGCACTGCTCTAGGCCTAGATGCCCATTCAAAAAGCCTCTATGTGGAATAGATGACACTCAAGCTGGCATCAACCTCTTATGCCCAAGAGTGAAATCAGTCCACCTATCAGTTGAGAGAAAGTGCTGATTAGGATAAAATGAAAATAATGAATATATCCACAGAGCACATTTGGGGTACTGAGGATCTCTAATTTTGCCCATGGGAAAAAACTGAAATGAGTAATTATCTCTGAGTCCCTTTATCCTTTGCACACTAATCAACTGAGAAGGAAAAAAAAAGAAAAAAGAAAACAAGAAGAAAGAAAAAGAAAAAAAGGAGGATTCATGTACTTTCATATTCAGATTTTTTTTCTCTTTCCACAGAAGGACTTACTTGCCTTGCTCTGGAAATCCTGCCTGCTTTCTTCAGAATCTTATACATGCTAATCAGTGGAGAGACTGGTTGGGCTGGAAGTCAGCTAGCGAGCATGCTTTGCTCCTCCCACCCTCCCCAGTCTTCTTCCTTTCCTCTATCACCCAAAGACCCACTTACTTCCTCCTCTGGTAACATTTCATCACCACGAATAAGGCACCCCCTTGGAAATCTGCTAGGCTGCCCATCCTTCAACGTGCTTTCCCCACCCCCCCCCCCCCACAGAAGCAATCATCTTTAAACCATATAACTGAAACCTTCATTGTCAGAGGATATTTTTTTCTAAGTAAATAATATAAAAGAGTAATACTGCACCAAGTTAAATATCAACATTATCCATCTTTGTAGCTGTCAAAGGTAAAAATATTGAATATATTACTTTGGTGAGCAGCAAGCACTGATAAACCATCAGATATCTCAACTTCCACAGAGTTATTTTTAGGCAGTTAAGTTGGCATGAATGTGCATCTTATTTCCCTAAATTTTAAAAAAGAAATTGAGGTAATAGTGTAAGCAAGTTGTGACTCCAAGTGTGCTTTAACTGAAAACAGTATCTCTAGGGAACGCTTTTAAAAGACCTGTTCTAATGTTTTTTGTCCAATTACGTTTGTTTTCCGGGTTTATAAAACACAATTGCATTCCCACAAAAGAAAAAGAATTTACCATCTTCCCTTCCTTATGACAAAGCCCCAGCAGCAAGTCATTATCACTTTTGACTAATCAGAGGGAAACCACCTGCAGGAATACGCTCCTTTCTGTAGGCTCCCAGCAGAACCTTCCAAATGATGATTAATCACTGAATAAACAGCAGAATTGACAACAGCATAATGACAAAGAGAAAGCAGAGAAGGGGCCTGAACCGTGGGTGCCTGTGGCCCAGCCCCAGTGGGTGGAAGGGCCAAAGAAGATGGATGGCCCTGTGAGTGCCGGACACTTGAGTATCTTGTCTTTTATAAGAGGGGGTGGGGGGGCACTTTTGCCAAATTCAACAAATAAGGCAGCACGCATCAAATGGGCATGCTTCCTATGGCAGTCAGAAGCAAGAAGAAATGTCTTTAAAGTTAAACTAATGAGTTTAAATTTGCATCCTAAACTGAGACGATCACAGAAATAAGAGATACTACAAATGACAGCCTAATCCATTATCGCGGACGGCATTAGGAAGGTTTTACTGATTACAGCTTCAGATTACCCTGTGTCCCTACTAATTTGAAAAATGATGAATCACTAAGTTCAAACAGGGCTCAGAAGAGTCAATTATACTAAGCAGTGATATCAAAAGCTCATATTTTCTACACTAAGGAATAAAACATGTTATGCCTAATAACAAACAGAAATGAGGCATAATACCCACTCTCAGTTGACCAAGTCATTAGCAATAGGAATGTTTCTCTAATTTTCCAATATTTCTTTTCAGTATATATACTCCCTGCCCTAAGGAATCCTACTAGCCAAAGTTGATTAACACACACGCAAAAATTTTGTAGCAAAAGAAATATTGGTTTGCAGTCCGCTGAAGGCCCTTCAGATACCAGGCCTTCATGCTCCAGAAAAAAAGAGTAGTTAGTGATCAGAACCATTATCTCCCAGGCATCTTGAGTACCATCATCTCCTTCACCATGATCATATTCATCACCACCTCCTCACCTTTATTATTTTTTATCCCCTGTAAAACAAAGAGAGCTTCCAATTCACAGAGGTCAAAGAACTCCATGCATATTTTCCCATTAATCATAACTTAAACAGATTCACCTGGCCAGTGCCCTTTCCCTAGACACTTTTTTTTTTTGGAGACAGGGTCTCACTCTGTCACCCAGGCTGGAGTGCAGTGGCACACACATGGCTCACTGCAGCCTCGACCTCCTGGACCTAGATGATCCTCCCACCTCAGCCTCCTGTGTAGCAGTGACTACAGGTGCACAGCAACACATTCGGCTAATTTTTGGATATTTTGTAGAGACTGGTGTCTGCCATGTTGCTCAAACTGGTCTTCAACTCCTGGGTTCAAGCAATCCACCTGCCTCGGGCTCCCACAGTGCTAGAATCACAGGCATGAGCCACCATGCCTGGCCTCTAGACACTCTTTTGACATTTCTTCATTCTACCTCACCACATGAGCCACTGTTCATGTTAATTTATATCAACAGAAAGCCTTTACCCAAGATACTGCCATGCCTGCTTAGCCAACACCACCCTGCACCAACACACACTGTCCGTGTTCCCTCCTGTGTTTCCCCTTCAACAGGCTGGCTCTCCCTCTTCATTGTGTGACTATGACATCAAATATTAACATGTCCCAATACCATTAGGTATATTTTTTCTATATTATGTCTTTTTCTCAACCTTGCCTAAAACAATGTTTACACATTGTAGGTGGATAAATTGCTTTATTTCCTGTTTTTCTAGACTTAACCAACATGAGGTCCTATACTTGAGATCTTTGAACTCCTTCCCAAGGGGAGTTCTTGGGCATATGTAGTAGCAATGAGACCTGAAGGGAGCAATCGAAACAGTAGCGGAATCTGGGAACCCATGATTATAAATGAATCTTGAAGTAGTCAATGAATAACTCTTTTCTCAGCACTTATACGGTATGGCTACGCTGCGAACTGATTTTTCCCACCAAAATTCCATTTCTAGCATCCTCCAATTACTTTAGAAAGCTTAATCTCATATTCGAAACAAGTTTCATACTCAAATTCTCTGGCCTGGTTTTCAAGTCTCTACCCAAGATACTGCCATGCCTGCTTAGCCAACTCCACCCAACACCAACACACAGTCCATGTTCCCTCCTTCTGCCTTTCCCCTTCAACAGGCTGGCTCTCCCTCTTCATTTTCATGTATGCCTTCTCATCCTCCTTGCGCCCCACCAGCCTTCTTTGGTGCTCCCTCTCTTCTAAGATCTTACAATCTTGCATCAGATACTTGAAGAGACTATAACCAACCACAGCCAGTGTCAGAGGGCATGAACTTTGGGGCTATCAAACCATCCCAAGATCTCCATTTAATTCCTATGTGACCTTGGATATGTTGCTTAAACTCTCAAAGTCCATTTCTACATCTTTGGAATGGGGGTGGGGATAAGTACCTTAGGGCATGATTGAAATTAAAATAATATGTAAGAAATGCCTGGTCCAGATACTGCACAATTAGTTGTTATTAATATCACTGTCATGGTTAGGAATATTTTGAGTGGCAAATGCATGAGTCTGGAACAAGAAGTACCAGTTCTCTTTAACAGGCATTTCTTGTGCAATCATTAGAACCATGTGTCCTATATAGTGGGCAATGTTTATAGAAACAAATCAAATACCAGTTTCGGCTGCCTTCCCTACCTCTGCCTGTCCCCAAATTTCATCTTCTTTTTGGGGCTTCAATGTTCCAGTGGCCCTGCTTTGGACAGTTAACCTGTAGCTCAGAAGCTGCTCCTCCCATGGTCCGCTAGTGTCAGCAGCTGCCTCACCAGTGGTGCACCTACAAGCTTGGACACCCCTATGAGGAGAGTGAGGACATGTGTGCTTACATTGCATTGGCTTCCAGGTCAGGGATGCAAATGAACAGCAGGATAATGTGCTCCCTAAAGCAAGAGACCGATGGACTGCTCCCATCTACTGGTAAACAATTTGGTTGTTTTTTAAAAATTCACTGCACAAACATTTTGACATTAATAGCGAAAATCAATATCTTAAGGACTTGTTTGTTCAAACCACCTATAATCCCACCACTTTAGTCTATTATGTTTTCATTTTTCTAGATGTTCCCAGTCCATATGCAGATGTACTATTACATCGTTGATTCACAGCAGTCATATTGTTTTGTGTTCTGGCTTTTTTCTCTTTTAGACAGAATCTCACTCTGTTGCCCAGGCTCCTATGCCTCCTGGGTTCAAGCGATTCTCCTGCCTCAGCCTCCCAAGTAGCTGGGATTACAGGTGCCCACCACCATGCCTGGCTAATAGCATATGCATCTCCATGTTGCTACACTTTATTGTTTTAAAGGCTACCAACAGCTTTCTGATAAGGCAAAAAAAATGGGAATACCAAAATGCTGACCTTACTTCTTGAGGTATCCTCCCATGACCCCTCTCCATCATCATGAAGTCTTCTCATGGGGCTCTTCCTTCTTTCACTTATTAAAAACCTTGGACAGGTGAAATGTATAAAATTCAAAACAATGCCCATGCATGGTTCCAAAGCACTTGAGCTTTAGGATAGATCAAAATCACTGGGAAGGGTGTTAAAAAGTATAGACTCTGAAATTGGATTCTGCCACTTACTAGCCTTGTGACTTTGGACAAGTTATTATCCTCTCTGTGCCTCAGTTTCTATTCTGTAAAATGGGGTAATAGTATTCCCCTCAAAGAGCTGTTATGGGGATTAAATGAAAGAACACACATGGAATATTAAATAAAATTTTGTTGAAAGCTTTGTTATTTTTCTCATTATTACTATTATTGCTTTGTGTAACAGCAATCTTTTAGGCACTGTGAGGACCATGTTTTTGCTTCTTCTGCTAACTTTGAGCTAGATGACAGAAAAGATTGTTTCATTCATTTCTAAAATCCCAGCACAAACCTTTGGGCCTAATACATAATGGGGGTTCTGTAAATGTTTATTCAAAATTGACTGAAAATTAAACAGACAGAGAGAGAAAATACACATGCACATGATTCAAAGTTTAATTCAGTAAAATGAAAGCTTTGGTTTTCTTATGCTATCTTTTATTTTTTTAATCATTTTATCTTTCCTTTCTAAAAAAAAAATCCCTACTTCTCATATCTACCTGGCAGACATGTCAAATATTAGACGTTGCTCATTAATAAGCAGCAGAAACTAAATGGGTTTAGTTATCCTAATCCAGGTTAGAAGAATGACATTTATCCTAATCTGGAGTTCCAGCTCCTCTTCTTTCGTCCTCCCACATATTGACACAACCCCAAAAGGAAATCTGAGAAAGCTCCTGTGCAAGACAGGTGTGAATTTGCCCAAGAAACTTGAATATAACGTGTTCCCAGTGAGCTCCTCTGTGACAGAGAGACTGAAGGTTTAAAAGCAACAAAAGGCACAGACAGTCTCCCTGAAGGCAACTAAAGGCAACAGGTTCTTCCAGCCACATAGATGTGAATTTGCTAGGGGAAAACACCATAGAAATTATGGAGTCATTAGGTAAATAATAATAAAGTAGAGGAAAATTAAATTTAAAATGCTGGAAAGTAAAAGAATAACACGAGGTGGTTTTAATTGAATGAATTTGGGGAAGGAGTCTAAGTTCTACATAGATTTTATATTCTAAGCTTCCTAGTCTGGGGATCTTTTTGTTTTGGGTTTTTGTTTTTTTTTTCTGACTGGCAATTATATTTTTTTCAATGATCTTTGTTACACCTAATTAAAAACTACAAAAAAATTAATTTATTGAATAAAAATGACAAAATAAAACAGAAAAAGATACTTAATTCTAAAGACTTTTCTGGGATGGAGGGCCGTTGTCCCTTATCCTTCTGCCTTTTTTCATTGTGGGATTTTAATATCCAGGTACACACAAAACATGACAATTTTAAAAACAAACAAAATGCATCCTTTCTTTCTAAACCAAGTGAGTTCAAATGTGTAAACGGTGCTTTTAACAAACATAACATCAATAACTACTTTTATTAATGTCTTCCTTCTCTTTTCTACCTGTCTTCAAAAAACAGATTTCTTTTCCCACTGCAATCTAAAATTGTAACTGAATTTCATATCATGGAAGAAGAAGGTTCAGCACATGAAGTTTTGCACCACCTGTTAGGTATTTGGATTTGGTCCTCCACTCAACATTTGCTCAATAAAATTTGTTACATTTGAGTGTTCAGTGAAAGAGGGAAAAATGTTCCTCTTGAGTCCCCACTATGGTGTTTGGAGGTCCAAAGCTCTCTTAGCAAAGCAAAGTCCTAACTCCAGGCTGTGTGTGTGCAACCCAAGAGCAGCCTGGGCCTTCTCCCACAAGGCCCACGCCTCCGGAATGTTCTTCCCCTCCTGATCGGACACAGGCTGAAATCTGTGATGCTGTCTGCTCAGTCAGGCATTTTCCTGAGGCCTGTGGGTGGACTGGGATCAGAGATTAAAGTGGTGGCAAGTCTTTATTAATAATGACAATTTAAGATGACTGCAGAGCAGTCTATCCAAGCCATCCATTTATAGGGACGGGAGATGCTCTTGTAACAGCATAGAAAATCATTAGCGTCTGATTTCCCCTCCTGACTACGGATCAACGGTGGTGGTGCTCACTTTGACCCAATCAGGACACAGAAATGGTTTCCTGGCCTAAGGGATGAAATGTGAGGTGGCTCACCTCCCAGGTCAGCCTGGATGCACAGAGACAGCATGGTCCAGTGACCTAAGCAATGAGCTGGAAATTCCAGACTAATTATGCCCTTTCCATCATCAGACTTGCTGTGTGATGCCAGGTGAGGCACCTACCTTCTCTGGACCTCTGCCTTGGCTTGTTTGCTACATGCTGAAAGTTGTTGCGGGGAGATCGCAGGTAACTAACAACTTTCTTGAACCTCGGCTTCCTCATCTATAAAACAAGACTGACTTTAACGAGTGTCTTCATTGCCTCAGAGGGTCACTGTGAGGCTAAATGCACATAAATACTCCAGTAATTTGTAGAGTGCTGAACAAATTGGTTCTTCCTCGTGCCATTGTTGGTTCTAGAGTAAAGCTGGGACTCAACTCTTAAGTCTGCTGACCACGGTTCCAGAATCCAAGAAAAGCCAAGTGGGCTAAAAGGCTAATCCTCCTTTCTTTTCATGAAGAGCCAACAAATCTTGGACCCAATGGACTGTGGTTTCATGACACAGACATTTCTGCAAGGGTTCAAGCATGTCCAAGTGTTGGCTAAATCCAGAAAAATCGCTAAGCCAGCACCCTTTAGGGGCATTTTGTCAGGTTCTTAGGAAACCAAGAAAATGTGGTGCAATATTTTTATTTGCAGCAAATGTCAAAGTTAGCTACACTTCTCTTTTAAGTTGTCAAATGTATACAAAGTTTCTGCTTGAGGATTAGACACAGAATGGCAAGCTGGCTTCCCTCCCCCATGAATCCCACTTGGCCCTCCCTCATCATACCCCTAGTTAATTCTTCAGTACTTTGGAAGCTATGGTCTTTGCAAATGTCACAGTTTCACCACAGTGTATTTACTTCTGGGTGGATTAGCATGAATGTGTCAATTGTATTGGATTGCCAATTTTGTGGGAGTGATTTGAAAGCCTGCAGAATAAACTGTTACTTTACTTGGGGAAATGGGAAGAAAAAAACAGCAGCATTTTATGTGTTTCTGCCTTTGGTTCATATTTGCATGAAATCCTCATAACCCAAGGCAGCTGGAATCCCAAGTATAATGATAACATTGGCGGGGAGAGGTTTGGACCTGGATGGAAGGTGAGGCTTGTGTAGGAGGTAATTTTTCCATGTAGATGTACAGCATAATAAATATTTATTAGTAGAAATTACATACAAAGATTAGGGGGAAAATAGGCTTGTTTTTGAAGGAACTGTTCACAGAGTAAGCCAAAAGTATTCAGCTAACTTGGTTTCCATGTGAAGACAGTTCCTATTGTATCCCCTTGCGAACATTCATGATGATTCTGTAGAACATTGGCTTGTCATTCGTTTTCCAAAAGAACCTCTTGTTTTGGCGAATAATGCAATTATATTGTTTATACAAATCAGCCAACTCCAAACTGACAAAATAAATTGCTCTTTTTTTTTTTTTTTTTTTCCCGAAATCATCAGGATCAGGGGCAGGACAATTAATGAGGCCAATATGAAGAGTGCAGAGTTTTCTCACAGAAGCCCTACTGATGATGAATGAACATCCTAGTCACTTACATCATTGGATTAACAAGCCTAGGGAGTTGCTACTTTCTCCTCCTTGGCTCTTGTATCTCTTTTCCATCTTGTTCTTCTGCCCTCTTTTGTCCTCCGAACTTAAAGCTAATGATCTCCATTATGATCATTAGGGCATTTTACGCGAAAGCCTCCTACAGTGTGCACTGCAGAGACACGAAAACACCAAAACGGCGGCTACTGTTACCATACCGCACATCAGAGGAATTTTGATCACAGTCTATTGGTGGAGGCTGGATTCCAATAGGTCACACCAAAGAGCAAGATATCACTGCTGGCTAAGGCAAGGAGTTCACAGGTCTCAATTAAGCAGAATCTAAATTACAAGAATGTCCAATTATTGTTATTTGCCTCCTTTTTTTTTTTTTTTTTGACAGAGTATTGTTTTGCTGCCAGGCGCCAGGCCGGAGTGCAATGGCGCAATCTCGACTCACTGCAACCTCCACCTCTCGGGTTCAAGCAATTCTCCTGTCTCAGCCTCCCGAGTAGCTGGGACTACAGGCTCGCGCCACCATGCCCAGATAATTTTTTTTTTTTTTTTTTTTGAGACGGAGTTTCGCTCTTGTTACCCAGGCTGGAGTGCAATGGCGCGATCTCGGCTCACCGCAACCTCTTCCTCCTGGGTTCAAGCAACTCTCCTGCCTCAGCCTCCTGAGTAGCTGGGATTACAGGCACGTGCCACCATGTCCAGCTAATTTTTGTATTTTTAGTAGAGACGGGGTTTCACCATGTTGACCAGGATGGTCTCATCTCTTGACCTCGTGATCCACCCGCCTTGGCCTCCCAAAGTGCTGGGATTACAGGCTTGAGCCACCGCGCCCGGCAATTTTTATATTTTTAGTAGAGACAGGGTTTCACCAAGTTGGCCAGGATGGTCTCGACCTCTTGACCTTATTATCTGCCTGCCTTGGCCTCCCAAAGTGCTGGGATTACAGGCATGAGCCACTGCACCGGGCTGTCTCCTTTTTTTTTTTAAGAAATGGAAAACTACCATAAAAGTGTGCCAGAGTAAAAGAAGTACTGGGTTAGGAAACTGGAAACGTGATTTGTAGTCCTCAAGACTGCTTCCAGGAAGTTCAAAGAGAATGTAAGCACATCACTTACCAGTTTTCAAATCTGAAAATGAGCTAATTTGACTAGAAACATATTTTTTCAGCTTTTAACATCTATGCCCTGTTTCCACAATGCCTTTTTTAAATTAACTATTTTTTCTTACTACATAAGCAATGTATCTTCATTATTTAGTTATAACAAATACGCAATAAAGAACAAAATTAAAATCACCTGCTGTTTTACTACTCTGAGATAACTAGGCTTACAAATAAATATATATTTATTTGTAAATATATCAAAATAAGGCCAAATATCCTGCAGTAAATGAAACATTGATTTATTTTTTTCCAAAAGATAACACTAAATTTCTTGCTTATTGCCAGAGCACGTGGGGACAAATCTCTTTCATTCTCTTCAGCTATTGCGGCATGCCTGCATAAGAATTAATAATGTGATGCTACTGTCCCTGGCCATCAAAAAGAAAGAAGCACTCAAAGGTGCCATAAAGATCCCTTGGAACTGCCTTCTGAATATTTTACAAATGAGAAACTTGAGGCCAAGAGTCAAGTGACAAGCCAAACATCGTCAAGTCACTGGATGGCAGGACTAGAACAACGATCTTCCACTCCTGTTTTAAAACTGTTTGGTACTCCTTCATTGTTCCTAGAGGCTTTTTTTTTTTTTTTTTTTTTTTTTGCCTTAAACAAACAGTGTTGAATTTTTTTTTCCTTCTGATTGAACTTCGGTTAACAGGAAAATTTGATTTAACCAACTTTCCTGGTTAGTGGAAGTCTCACCCTACCACACTCCAGCCTCACACCCTGTCACTAGCAGGCTCCAGGAAGAGTTGCCTTGAATGGTAGGGATGAGTCATGGGCCATAAATGGTACTTAGCAGAAAAGTAAGAAAAAGCGTTATTGCCTCATTAATAGCACTTCACTATGATATTAGCCACGCAATAGAATTGTTTTTTTTTTTTTTTTTTTTGGTTTTTGTTTTTGTTTTTTTTTGAGACAGAGTCTTGCTCTGTCGCCCAGGCTAGAGTGCAATGGCACAATCTCTGCTCATGGCAACCTTTGCCTCCCCGGTTCAAGAAATTCTCCTGCTTTGGCCGCCTGAATAACTTGGATTACAGGCACGCACCATCACACCCAGCTAGTGTTTGTATTTTAAGTAGAGATGGAGTTTCGCTATCTTGGCCTGGCTGGTCTTGGAACTCCTGGTCTCAATACCTCAGCCTCCCAAAGTGCTGGGATTACAGGTGTGAGCCACCGCACCTGGCCTCAAGTGTTAGAATCTAATTTTCCCTTAATTTATTGAATTTCTTGACATAGTGCACCAAATGAAGGGTCATAGTTTGCAACAGATACTCCCAATAGATACTCCCTAAAGGTATGCGTAGATAGATTTTCCAATGCATACCTTTTAAAAAGGGATGCCAGGAAACAATGTCAGCTACTTAATAAATATTTGTTGACTGATTGAGCCTGCGCCAATCAAAGACACTGCTTTTCTTGGTGTTCTTGTTTACCATGAGATGGGGAAACAGCACCAGCCCACGCCTATCTCACGGAGAGGCCAAAAGAGTGAAAGAAACAATGGAGATCAGATCCTTTGAAGAAAAGTACTAGGTGTATTCAGAGCTCATTCATATTTATCATCCAGCCTGAGCACCTGGTCCCTAAGTAAGGCCTTCTTGTCCATTGAGAACTATCAGGCTTAGTCTCAGTCTAAAAATGGTCTCATTCCCCAAATCACTCCATCTAACATTTAAAATGCCTCACCACAATTTCTCACCCACTTTGCTTTCCTGAGGTCAAATCTGGTCCTGGTCAAGGTTACTTCAAGGGCATCTAGTCTAGTTGTCTGTTGTTTTCTTTTCCTGTTTTCCTGGCTTCAACTCATCTGAAGGATACAGCACAATCTCAAAGACAAGGTGGAACATGCTTTCTTGTCTTGAATGCAACCTTCTGAATGGTTCTGTTAAACCCATCTCATTCCTAGTGAGTCTCGCTGATACCAGTTCAGCAGAAGAAACTGTGAGCCAGAGACTGGAGATGGTATGTCCAGAGTTTCATCACTGGCTGGAAGAGGAGAAGCAAAAATCTCTTTCAAATTTTAACTTTTTACGATCCTTCTTTTTTTTCACTAGGCTCCAATGCGGTCAATCCTGACATCAGTTCATTTTATTTCAGGGTATATCTTAGCATCTCCCTAAAGAATCAAGTAGATCACTTTGCAAATTGTTGGTGCATAGTAAATACATGAATGAATAAATGACTCCCAGACTTGTTTTTCTCTTGCTACTCTTTACTCAGTTTTTACCACTTATCTGGACCCAAGTCTACTTCAGTGATTCTCAAACTAGAACATGCATCAGATTCACTTGGAAAGTTTGTGAGACAGATTGCTGGGCCCCACTCTCAAGAGTATCTTAGTTACTAGGTCTGGGGTGTGGCCAATAATTTGCATTTCTGACAAGTTCCCAGGAGATACAGATGGTTCAGGTCCAGAAACTACACTTTGAGAATCAGTGGTCTATCTTACCTGAAGATTGCATGGGATCTCAGTTTTTTTAAAAGACTCATTTTCAGTCAATTAAAGCTTCTATGTTCATTCATCACTTTTCTCAGGCATATTCGCAATCAGTGGACTGAGTCACTTTCCAATTTTCTTAAGCAACACTATCTATATAATCTGCAACACTTGTATATATCTTTATATCTATCTTTATATTAATCTTTCTATTAAGGATTGTCTTGGACGGGCACGGTGGCTCAAGCCTGTAATTCCAGCACTTTGGAAGGCCGAGGCAGGCTGATCACAAGGTCAAGAGATTGAGACCATCCTGGCCAACATGGTGAAACCCCGTCTCTACCAAAAAGTAGAAAAAAAAAATTAGCTGGGCATGGTGGCACGTGCCTGTAGTCCCAGCTACTCAGGAGGCTGAGGCAGGAGAATTGCTTAAATCTGGGGGGCGGAGGTTGCAGTGAGCCGAGATCACGCCACTGCACTCTAGCAAGACACCTGGCACCAAAGCAAGACTCTGTCCCAAAAAAACAAAAAACAAAAAAGAGGATTGTTTTATCTAGAATATTTTTCCTTATTTATACTATTATTCTCTGGCTATACATACAAACAATGCTTATTAGCATAGGCCCATGTCTTAGTTCTCCCTAAAAGAAATCAGCACCCGCACTGTGTTTTGTTAACCACTATTGTTCAGTAATATTTGTTATAAAGAATTATAAACATTTAGAATTGCAATAGACCACAAATACAAGTATAATCACCAACACATTTTATCAGTGGAGAAACTGACACACATAAAGCTGTGACTTTTGTAAGATTTCACAGGTCAATGGTAGCACAACCGAGATTAGAACCCAGCTCCCCTCTTTCCACATTTTTTAAGCCTACCATAATGCCTCTTGGGCATTATGAGGCTGTAATTGTGTGTGGTGCTATTGAAATGTGTAATTTACTATTTTTTTTCAAGCCTACCTCTAGCCGTAGAAGTTTTCCTATAGTAAACAACAATTCCTCTGATAATTAATTATACAAAGATCTAGCTTTTAAAAAGAAAATGTGTTTGCAAAAGATGCTTCCTAGTACCATAAAGAGCCCCATGTTCTCAGGCACAGTGCTAAGAACTATATGTGAATATTCTCATTTAATCCTTGAGTGAACCCTGGAGGTGGCTATGGTCCCCAGTTTTCAGATGTAAAAATTGAGACACAGGAATTTGTTTGCTCACACTACTAGGATTAGAACTTCTGACTATCATTTCCTTTCTGAATCCCCACTAGACAGCGAGCTTCATGAGGGCAAGGATTGCATGCACCTTAATTACTATCTCCCACTATGCATAGCTCACGGAAGGAGCTCAATAAATCTATGTTGAGTAACTGAATGAATGAAAATCCCTTTCAGTATTCTTGGTCTTACCAACTGCTTCTACATGCCTTATTTCTACCATGGGGTATCGTTTAATAATAAAAACTGGCAATTGTCCTGGCATCATGAGGAAACATGTTTTCTCATGCAGCAAAATCTATAGTTTATTGTTTTTGCCTTGACATTTGTATACCACCAAACGTTTCCATCTCTTTTAGCATGATTGGGCCCCTATAGAAGGCTTTGCTTGCAAAGTGCTTTGTAGCTATTCACAATGCATTGTCCTAGTGGTAAATGTGACTCATCATCTCATCATTCCCACTCAACAGAGGGGAAACACACAACTAAGTCATGTCCGAGGTCAAAGTCAAGTGAATGGAGGAGTGAGGCATGAAACCAGTGACCCTCACCCCAAATCTAGTCAGTTATGCCTCCAGCTCCTGGTCTCTTCCAAGATTTCTACACAGTTCCAAGCTCTCCTGCCTTTGCCAGATGTTTATCACATCTTTCAAGTGGAAGCAAGTTCTTTCAATTAAGCTCACCAGGGGAAACCCACTCTACTTCTCTGAAAGAGGAACGGCTGAACCAGTTCGCCTAAAATAAGAACTGACGTGATTCTTTGTCTGAATTCTGAAGCTGTTCTGACAGCATTTTCTAGTTGGCTAAGATCCCACCAGTAATGAACTGGAATATAAAAACAAAGGCTATTCTCATGTGTTGTTTCCCAACCAGAGAGGGCTGTCTAAGCACTGGGTGAGTACTGAAATATCGGGATGTTTATCTGAGTCTTGAGCCTGACTTTTCCCTACCTAAATACTCCATCAAGTTCCCACCAGTAGGCACACAAAAAGACTATGTTTCCATGTTTCTACAAGAGTCCCAGATGAGAGGCCAATTTCTACAGTCATTTAACAATTCTCTCCTGATATCTCCAGATTTTTTTTTTCTCTTGAGAAAATAAATGAGCAGCTGAAAAGAAAATTGATTCTTTAAGTTGCACTTAGGGTATAACTGAAGTGCTATGACTTGTCTTTATTCCCAATTTCATAATCCAATTTTCAAGTCTATACCAGCATTTTAATGGTGCCACGTTTGTGTGGTTTCTTTGAAATTTTCATAATCTCATTAATTAAGGAATTGAAGAACATAAAAGGTGAGAGTGAAAAGGCCGTGCAAGAACAAAAGCATAGTTCAAGACCTGAATACTAATTAGATTTACCATCAAGGTATTCTTTCCAGAGGGAAAAATCACTCCACAACAGCTACTGTGGATCTCATCTGAGAAGTAACTAATAAAAGCCATTGCAACAGTCTTTCCAGGTTTTCCAGAATTTGAGACAGCAAACCTCAAACCCCAAAGTATTTCCCTGGAGAGGTCTTCAGGTTAAACTGGGAACCACAAATTATTACAGCAAGCTAACTGGTAGACAGTAGCTACTCTGGCAAATTCACTGCAAGGGCATTCCTTGGCATACTTGATGTGTTGGTTCCCGCAACAGAGAGGCCGGAGGAAGAATATCCACTCCCACATCGGTGTCTTACCTGCACTGTCTTCCCCAGACCCTGCTTACAAAACAGAGAAGAATCTCAAAGTTCTAGCCCTGATCGCTTCAGATTGGTTTAGGAGCTACAATCAAATTAAACATATAATGGGGTAGGAAGAGGATTCAGGCTAATATTTTACATTTTATGCTTCCCTGGTTTAGCTAGATTTTTTTTCTTTGCTGCTTAAATCAGGGACAGAGCTTAAGCTAGGATGGGGCTTGAAAACACAGATATTTACAGGAGATAAGCATATAACATCAACACATATAGCAGACTGGGTGTGAGAAGCACACATCCCACTCAGTCTAGCTTTATTTTCCCACTTTTAATGAAGACATGAATGTAAGAAATAGATTGTTTTTACCTTAACTCTACTAAACAAAAATAACATTCCAAATTCAGTGGTGAATGGCAAATGACACTAGGCCTTAATGTGGGCAGTAGGAAGTGGCAGGGACTGTGGGAAACAGGAGAGCAATAAGCCCATCTAAAGGTCGTAGCCACTGCACACCTCCAGCAGATTGCTGACATGCTGGAATTCAGGACCCAGGGTCCTGTCTGATGTTTCAAGAGAAGCCAGAAATTTGTGTATGTCCGTGTCGGCAATTTATTTTTGGTTTTGTTGTTATTGTTGTTTGCTGTTTTAAGCAACATAGTTCCAATGAACACTATGGAGACCAAAAAAACAAACAAACAAAAATGAAACATAAAACTTGTGTGCAACCTCTGCTTTCAGGTCCTGAGAGGGTAGTTTGGTTTCTTGGCTTTTATTTCCCATCTCTCTCTCCCACCCTCTAACCCCCAGCCCTCAGCCTTTACCTGTCACCCTCTGCTCCCAGCCCTTCCTTTTGGCTAAATCTAAATTCAGCACACAACTTTAGACTCAGTAAAACTAGAATTTGTTTTCTTACAGCACACTTCTACTAAAATAAAATAAAGTATGTCCTGGTAGGGAGTCTAGCCCACATTGAGTTGAATCCCAGACATACAAAGACAAATCAGCCAGACAATGAAACAATATTTCAAAGCAGTAATACTGAAACTTCAACTCCAAGGATCATCCAACATTAGGCATAGAAATCTCCTTCACCATGAAGGCTGCTTCAGTCCACTCCTTTTCCACCGGAAGGAATTGAGGCTCAGAGAGATTCAATGTTTGGGGTGATTAGAAAACTAGCCACCTAATCAGGAAAGTGGATCTAAGATCCAAGTCTCTAGTTTTCATATTCAATGTGGTTTTTATTATTAGATATTCTGACAACAGTATCATTTGATTGGAGAATATATTCACCAAGCTAAAATGTGTAAAAATGTGTATCCTTTGTCAGTCATACTCATACATTTTGGAATCTATTCTTGGATGGCATATCACAATAGCAACTTAGCTCCAGAGACAACAAACTACTACATTATTATCATTATTATTATTATATTCACGTGCATTAAGCATTGAATCCCAGCTTTCTATCTAACCACATTGCTTCTTGCTCTGTGATTGGCAGGGTCTACTGTGCTACACAGAGGAGTGGTATACAAATCAGCACATCATGACTCACCACTGAATACATTTTTCCCCTGAAATTACTCAATCAGAAGATGATAGTATCTCACCCAAAAATACACAATTATATAATTGTGAATGGAAAGGCAGACTGTAAGCAGAAGGCTGGAGTAGTCTCTTGTAGTTACCATTTCTAGCTCTCAGAATCTGGGGTAGATTTGCTCCCAAATGTCTGAGCCTGTGACCAAGGGGTTCTACCCCCCAAATCCTATAGAGTGAGAACATGCTGGTGTAGAAAGAGCAGTGGACCCTGAGCCAGGAAAGAGCAGTGGCAATGAATATGCCTACTCTGGGATTCCGTTTTCTCCTCTGTGAAGTGAACGGATTACACGAGGTGACTATGAGAGTCTCCTTCAAGTTTCAGCATCCTCAGCTTCTCTTACCACAGCTAGTGGTAACTGACTTGAGGCTTTCTGATGAAAACACACACACACCACCACGCACATACTGACATCTTTAAGGATTGACACATTGTATAGGGTACATTGCTTAAGTGGTCAAGAATATATTCTTTGTCGCGCACAGTGGTTCATGCCTGTAATCCCAGCACTTTGGGAGGTCAAGGTGGGCAGATCACTTGAGTCCAGGAGTTCGAGACCAGCCCGGGCAATGTGGCAAAACTCTATCTCTACTAAAAATACAAAAAAAAAAATTAACCAGGCATGATGATGCATGCCTGTAATCCCAGCTACCTGGGAGGCTGAGGTGGCAGAATCACCTGATCCTAGGAGATTGAGGCTGCAGTGAGCTGTGATCACACCACTGCATTCCAACCTGGGCAACAGAGTAAGACTCTAACTCAAAAAAAAAAAAAAAAAAATATATATATATATATATATATATATATATATATATATATATAATTAATATATTGCCAGGTACAGTGGCTCACACCTGTAATCCCAGTACTTTGGGAGGCTGAGGAGAGCGGATCACAAGGTCAAGAGATCGAGACCATCCTGGTCAACATGGTGAAACCCCATCTCTACTAAAAATACAAAAATTAGCTGGGCGTGATGGCACTTGCCTGTGGTCCCAGCTACTCAGGAGGCTGAGGCGGAAGAATCACTTGAACCCAGGAGGCAGAGGTTGCAGTGAGCCGAAATTGCACCACTGCACTCCAGCCTGGCGACAGAGCAAGACTCCATCTCAAAAAGAAAAAAAAAAAAAAAAAAGGTAACAAAAGAAACAAAAAAAAGAAGAAGAAAAATAATATATTTTGTTCTGCATAAAATAACCATGTCTGTGTTGTTGCTGGTGTTATTGTTGCTGCTGCTGTTATACGATTAGATACATTTTTATATTGTCTTTATATTTCCAGATATTTGTTTATAAAGTTTTTGGAGTTATCTGCCTTTATATTTTGACAACTTGTGACAAACACACCCACAAATATCAGATTTTCTCTTTAACCTTAATCTTGTAGGAGGCAGAGAAGCAAAAGAGAAGGAAACACATGCAATTTCTTGGCTTTTGTCTCAACAAGAAAACCTTTTTCTTTTCTTTTTTTTTTTTAAACAGCTTAGACTTTTTTTTCAAAACACACATCACAGGAAAGGGAGGAAATCATAGCCAGAGATACTAAAAGGTCTAAACACTGCATTTGCACATCTTGTGATGCTTCTTTAACAATGAGTTGAAGATTGATGCCTTTTGGGATAATGAAGCATGGAACTACTTTTAAGACATACAGTTCCTTTTCAGTTCCTTCTCTGCATGGGCCAGGATATTGGAAAAAATCAGCAGATTTCCACGTGTTAATGTTCAACCAGGTACAGTAATGGGTATAAAGCACAGAGAGCAAGACAGATCCGTTTGACACGTCCACAACTCCCGCCTATTGAAGAAGGCATGTACTTGCCTTGTACATTGCCTTGTCTAATTAGCTGCTGAGCTGTTCCCTGGCTCCCTGCTCCTGACTGAGACATAGCGGGAAAATTGTCACCAGGCATGATGAAGTGGCGCTTGATTGTGCTACAAGATGTCCTGTGGATGCAGTCCAGACTGTTTCGACTAATCATCAACTTTGCAGATTCCAACACCAGGGCTTGTCTGCCAGGGCAAGGGCTTTGCAAAAGTCAGAGTAAATGATCTGTGGCTGCAGAAAGAATATAAGGAATTGCTTTGTTTATATATTTTTTAAAGGACTGACTTCAATAGGCAGCACCATGAGTGTGCCTGAGAAAAGGGGACCATTTCAAGTCACATGTCCTCACAGCATCATCCTAGGAAGGAGAAGCACTGGCATTTACCATTTGCATATGAACAGACCTGTCACCATGTTAAGTACTGGTTAAATTTTCAGCCATAACTATGTAACTATTCAGTTAACTCCTCCCTTCTATCCCAGTCTTATCACTTACTCCGTGCCTTTGGACAAGTTACTGTCTTCTCTGAGTCTTGGTGTCCTCATTTGTAAATTATTTTATATGGTTGTTGTGAGTGACTTTTATTCTATTTTATTTTGTTTTTTTAATAGAGACAGGGTTTCACAATGTTGCCCAGGTTGGTCTCAAACTCCTGAGCTCAAACAATCTGCCTGTCTCGGCCTCCCAAAGTGCTGGGATTACAGGTATGAGCCACCGAGCCTGGCTGTGAGTGACTTTCAAAGGGCTTCAAACATATTAAGTGCTTATTCGTGTTAGCTACAGGTATCATTACTATTATGGTGCTTGAATCCGTCATTCTAAAAGTGAATGTTATTTAAAAAAAAAAAAACAACACCAGTTGGTAAGCATCATCTGCACAGGGTAGATTCAAAAGTTAACTACAGGTTACAAATGATAGTTGAGAGTGTATCTAGAATCATCTTCAGAGGGTTGTAATAACAAGGAAGTCTTCCGATGCAGCTTTGTGAGGTGAAACAGGAAGAGCAGGCTGTTCCTCTCCCTCTTGGTTAGCACTACCATAACTTGGTGACAAAGGCCGTTCCAACCAGTATTTTTAAAGACAAATGCATATGCCCACTGCTGGGAAAAAAAAAAAAATAGACTTAAGTCTATCTATACTTTAAATTTTGGCTGCCTTTCACTAGCATATGATTATTACTAATCCCAGAAGAATTACCCCGAGTCAAAACAAAGCATTTAGTTCTGACAACAGAAATAGAGAATGTAAGATCTGGACAGAAACAAAAGCAAATGCAGTCTGCCCCATCCTGGCTCCCATTTTCAAGTGGAGACCCTGAAGCCCAGAGAGGTGAGCTGCTCCTCTGTGTTGGGACTGGATCCAGAACCAAATCTCCCACCTGCACTGCCTCCCAATCAGAGGCTTGCATCCTCTCTAACCACGGGATGAGTTTCATCTTTGCAGTGGGTCAGTGATCGACCCAAGTCAACCACTTAGCTAGCTAGGGCTCAAACTGAGATTTTCCTCTAGTTTACCTAGAGGGGACTTCCTAAAATAAAGAATGAGGATGACATAAAAGAGCCAATCTTACTTTGTAGAACCATTTAACGGCTAAAAATAGACGTGATCAGTTTTCAAAAAGGAGAGCTATATATATGTACTTGAATGATTTAATGGTTAAAAATAGGCATGACCAGTTTTCAAAAAGGAGTGCTATATATATGTACTTGAAAAGATATTCAAAACATATTTTTAAGTGAAAAGAAGTGCAGAACAGTCTATAGAATATCCATGAAACAGGCCAGGGTGAGGTGGCTCATGCCTGTAATCCCAGTACTTTTGGAGGCTGAGGCAGATGGATCATTTGAGGTCAGGAGTTTGAGACCAGCCTGCCAACATGGTGAAACTCCATCTCTACTAAAAACACAAAAATCAGCTGGCTGTGGTGGCTCACGCCTGTAGTCCCAACTACTCAGGAGGCTGAGGCAGGATAATTGCTTGAACCCAGGAAGCAGAGGTCGCAGTGAGCACAGACTGTGCCACTGCACTCCAGTCTGGGTGACAGGGTGATACTTCATCTCAAAAAAAAAAAAAAAAAAAAAATCATAGACAGGCATGTGTTTGTGTGTGTGTGTGTGTGTGTGTGTGTATGTATGTGTGTAAAAGAGAGAGTCTGAGTGTGTGTACATGTACATAAGTACATGAAAAAAAAAACTGGAAGATTTGCATCAAATTGTTAGCAACCCTCTTAGGAAAGGAATGGGATTAAGAAAATAAGAATAAGTAGAAGGCAAAAGGACATTTTCTTTTTTTTCTATTTACTTCAGTTGGTTTTAATTTTTTTTACAGCAAGAACTTTTTTTTACAGTGAATGTTACTTGTGAAATTATAAGCTTATTTAATATATTTCAATATATTATCCACGATCAATTATTACCTAAAGCATCCCCAAAACTTTTGCAAAACCTATCATAATAAAGAGAAACATTCAGCATGTGAAGTTAACTTGCTTCTGTTCTCAAACTAAGACACAGTGAAGCTGTATCTCTACTATAGCCCAATAATAACACACAAACCTTGACTTGGTTATTAGTAGTGTCAGCAAGACAAATATGATCTTAAAATATTAATTAAGCTTCTAAAACATTTTAGAAACGGTATATAAAAATCTAAATACATCAGTATTCTAAGGTTTTTAATGAAGTATGCATATAAATATACATAAAACTTTCCCATCTAGGCAGATAAGTTGTATTTTTAAAATTAATCTACATGAAATATATTTTAATTCATGGTGACTTTATTTTCCAAACCTCCTAATGATTTTATGCTAGTAATCCAGCAGCAAAATAAAAATCAAGCTATATTAACTCCAACTAACAAAATTATCTTGTAATTATATTTTTGCTTTAGGAAGTGGTAAACTATTTCACATTCAGAAATTTTTATTGGATAGTCCTTGTACCTGAATGTCAATTGAAATTTTAAATTTCTTGAATTTTAGTTCAGTTTTTCTGTGAAGCAGCAATAAAAAGTCCCAGCTGTAGTGTTGCTTATGTAGGGAAATCATCAGAGAACACGACTGAACCTCAGCTTGCACTAATAATGACTAGGTAGCCATCATTTTTAAAAACAATGTCACAAAAGCTATTTCGATGCTGTCATGCTTAAGAATAATTAGTTTCCATCAAAGCAACAGATTATCTGTTCATGTTGTCCACTGGGTCATTACAATGAACAACCAATACAGATAAATGATATCTAATCTTTTCTGCTCTTCTATTGGGCTGATTGATGGTTATAACATCTCCAATATTATAAGGCAGAAAAATTATGCTGACATTTAGAAGCAAAAGCACAGCAAGATAAAACTAAAGTACAAAGCATGCCCAACACTATTGGTGGTGTCAGGGGGGTGGGGAGAAATAGCTAAAGACAAATAGAACTGAAAAACGAATGGCAATTAGGCCAAAGGAGAGTTATGGGAGGCAACGATTATACCTTGTGGGTGGCAGGCAGCTCAATTAATTATATAACAAGAAGGGGGACCCGGGCATTTCCGTAGGACACATTATTAAAAGGAATATTGACTTAAGCATCTTTTAAATTTTATGCCCTAAAAGAAGACAAAAGGGTTTCCCTAGTATTGATCTGCTCCCGAATCAGGTTGACTTTAAAGGATCACATAATGAGAAATGGTTGAGCAGCAAATGAGACTAAGAAGAAACTGCAATTACTTACAACTCATCACATTTACCAGGTTCAATAGATTCTATCTTTTCCATGTTGCTTTGTGTTCATGCTGTATTTGTCAGCCAGAACTGGAAAAGAACCATTCAGCTTACCCTAAATATGAAACAGCAATTTAGGACTGTACCTTTGGTTCAGTCTATTAGCATTGATCATTTGTAGAAAAATTATGTAATGAGGATAGCTTAGGCTGAGAGTCAAGACAAAATCTGTCTTTAGGTTATTTTATCACATATAAAAAAGAAAAATATACCAGTATAGTTGTTTTTGCCCCAGAGAGTGTCGATTCCAGCTGAAGATTTTTACTTTAAGCAGAAATAGGGGAACTTTTTAGCTCAGTGAATGCTAATGGGAATAGGCCCCTACTTAGAAAAGTCCACTCACTGTCATTTATCCTACCTACGTCAGTGTGGCTCACATTTTTTTTACACCAAATGTTTTTTAGATTTTCTCTGAGAATCAGCAGTTTTCCAGGAATACATTCTATATTCTTTCCATTAAAAAAAAAAACTATGCTCCTTCTAAATGCAATGAGGCATCCTAGGTCGAATCTTGGAACAGAAAAAGAACATTTTTTGAAAAACTGAGGAAATCCAAATAAAGACTATAGTTTAGCTAATAGTATTATATCAGTCAATGCTAAGATCTTAGTTTTGATAAATGGGCCACAGTTATTATGCAAGATGCCGACATTAGAGGAAACTGGGAGAAAGGTATGCGGGAACATTCTGTACCATCTTCGCAACTCTTCTGCAAATCTAAAATTATTCAAAATAAGAAGTTTTTAAAAATATGCTCCCTGGGCACAATCCCTCCACCCCCATCACACTTAAGAATTAATGGTAAGCTGGCAGATGAGCGGGTGCTTGTTAGACTTACACACAATGGTATCATTGTGGCCCACTGGCAAGACTTCAATAGCAAGATTGAAGAGTTGTTAAAAAAAAAAAAAAAAAAAAATCTAAAGTTGTAAAAAAAAAAAAAATCTAGATTTTTCTTCCTTAACACAGAGAGCAAGAATGAGAGCAAAAGAGAGAGGGGAAGAAAAAACTGACAGGTGTGCTGTTTTCTTTAAGCAAGTGGTTCTCAACTGGGGACAATTTTGCATCCCCACCCCCTGCCCCAGGGAACATTTGGCAATGTCTGGAGACTTTCCGTTGTCATAGCTGGGAGGTGCTACTAGCATCTAGTAAGTAGAGACCAGGGAGGGGGTTATGTATCCCATGATGCCAGCAAAGCCCGCTACAATAAAGAACTATCCAACCCAAAAAGTCAAAAGTGCCTACATTTAACAACCAAAACAATAACAACAAAACTTGCTTAAAGCAATTAAAATTCAAAAGCAAAATAGGCTCGGTGCAGTGGCTCCTGCCTGTAATCCCAACATTTTGGGAAGCCGCAGTGGGTGGATCGGCTGAGGTCAGGAGTTCAAGACCAGCCTGGCCAACATGGCAAACCCCATCTCCACCAAAAAATACAAAAATTAGCCGGATGTGATGGTCTGTACCTGTAGTAGCCTGAATCTCCCAATTCACCTACTTGGGAGGCCGAGTTGGGAGAATCGATTGCACCCAGGAAGTGAAGGTGAGCTGAGATCTGGCTACTGCACTGCAGAATAAGACTCTGTCTCAAAAAAATAAATAAATAAAAAGCAAAATAGATGAGAGAAGAAATCAGACCAAAGAAAAGCTGTGCCAAGTCCTCCCTTTAAAAGGAATTCAATAAGGGTGAGATTCTACTAAGGAATGAATAACCCAAGCACAACTCACTGACAGCAACTGTTCCTGGAATCCCTACCCTTCTTCTTTCAGCTTATCCAAATTGGCTCTCCTTACCGAGCTACTTAGCTCAAGTCAGACCTTTGGACTCTTTTACAATCTCACTGCCTTAAAGTTCATTGATAATTTTTCCCATGGTTTTCCCATTTCTTAAATTCACAGAACTTCTTCTGAGGATTCTTTTTGATAATGCTTATAACTCATTTTACCCTTTACCTGGTCCTTGATAAATGCCTTTTAAATGTAACATATGTACTAACTACCACATTTCACAGAATCTGAGACATCATCAGTTTAAAATGTATCATTATTTTATATACCAATAAAAATGAAAAGATGCTGCCATTTAGGCTACCAAATAGTTAATTATAATCAATTATTAGATGCATCCCAATAATATAGGCCTAAAGTGTGAAAAAAATACTACCTCAGAAGCAATGACATACAATTTTATCACTCCTTTAGCATTTACCATGTTACTTTCACAATTATTGCATGGAAATATATCTTATCTCCTTAAGCAGTTAAAAGCCTAAATACCTTGTATTTCTCTGCTCATTCCCAGCACCAACATCAACACTACAGTCTTAGAATCAGTGGTGGGAAAGTAGTAATGATAATAGCACTTTACAAGCCATGTGGCATGAGTAGCGTTATTATTCCCTTTAGCAGATGAGGAAAGCAAAGTGATAGACTATGCCCAAGGTCACCAAACAAGTTGGTGTGCAGCAGAACCTCAGTTCATGTAGCCAGCTCTTTTCATTGCGGAAGCCAGGTTCCCCATGTCTATGCTCCTCTGCCCTCAAAATGTGGACAAAAAGCTACAATGGGCAGGTTTAGGATAGGAGGCCCTGACCGTATGGTGCTTTTTTGACATACACCGTGTGAGCTTTCATTTTACAGTAAGTTTTTATATTAGTTTGTTCTCGAATTGCTAGGAAGAAATACGTAGGCCAGGCGCAGTGGCTCATACCTGTAATCCCAGCACTTAGGGAGGCCGAGGTGGGTAGATCACCTGAGGTCAGGAGTTCCAGACCAGCCTGGCCAAGAGGCTGAAACCTCGTCTCTACTGAAAATACAAATATCAGCCTGATGTGGTGCAGCTGCCTGTAATCCCAGCTACTCGGGAGGTTGAGACAGGAGAATCACTTGAACCTAGGAGGCGGAGGTTGCAGTGAGCCGAGATCATGCCTCTGCACTCCAGCCTGCGTGACAGAGCTAGACTCAGTCTCAAAAAAAAGGAAAAAAGAAAAGAAAAAGAAATATCTGAGACTACGTAGTTTATAAAGAAAAGGGGTTTCATTGGCTCACAGTTCTGCAGGTTGTACAGGAAGTATGATGTTGACATCTGCTCAGCCTCTGGGGAAGCTTCAGCAAACTTTCAATCATGGTGTAAGGTCAGAGGGGAGCAGACAGGGCTGGAGCAACAAGAGAAAGGAGGAGGAGGTGCCACACAGACTTTTAAATTACCAGATCTCCTGAAAACTCACTACTGAAAACAGTACCAAAGGATGTTGCTAAGATATTCATAAGAATCATCATCCTAGTATATCTGCTTAAAATATACAATCCTGCCAAAAGTTGGAAGAATCTAAGATCCAGTCACCTCCCACCAGGTCCTACCTCCAACACTGGGGACTACAATTCTAGATGAGATTTGGTGGGGACACAGATCCAAACCATATCAGCTTTACCTTCACAAACAGGGCCATTAGCAATAGCAACCAAAAAGTAAACCAAAATTATTTGTTTACAACTTTAAGCCACTAGAGGGCAAGTATTAATAATCATCCCCAACAAACCAAGGATATCTAACAAATATGCTCTGAACGTGATGATCCCTTCAGTCACCCCACAGCAAATACTTTCTTTTAAACGTTGCCACAGTATGAAATCGTTTAAAACCATTGACAAGATATCATATCAATATTAAGAAACATTTCAGTAAAGAACAGTAAAATAAATTCCACCTTCCAATTCCCTTCTCCCATATTCTAATGCCATAATTTTTTCCCATAGGTTTATCCATTCTACATGATTGTGTACTGGGCTTAATTCATATTCTGCTCTTTCATACAATCTATCATAAGCTTCTTTCCAACTTTCTGTGCCAACTGTCAAAGCCATCATATTACGTGCTAGCATAATATTTTCTCCTACATTTGGTTATTAAAGCATTTCTATCATGTTAAATGTCTGGATAGTTTTCACTTTGTTAGCTTACAAGTTGAGTTGAGTTTCCTCCTATTGTAAATAACACCATTATGACCAAGCAGTGAAGGGCAGAGAGAATTTTTATTTCTATGAATTTATGTATTTGGTAACTATCCTTAGGTGTGCGATTATTGAGTCAAATCATATGAACATCTGTATGAGATAATTTCTTAATTGTTCAATAGAATAAAACAGAGATCCCCATATTGAATTATTTTATTGTCCTGAAAAAAATGGGGGAGAAGGACCACAAAACTATAGAATAATAATAGTTGGCATTTACATCTCACCTTATACTTTCCTTTCTTTTCTTTTCTTTTTTTTTTTTTAACTTAATTGGATTTGGCCCTGAAGAAAGACACACCTTATACTTTTCAAAGTGCCTTTGCTAATGGAAAAAATTCTACTTCGCCCAGCTGTAAACACCTGACTTTCTCAGGGACACAGTTACTGAAGGAGCTCATGAATAACTCAAGTATGTTTAAGAGAGAATACCACAAGATCAAGCAATGTTTGTTACATTAAGAGATGAAATAAAGTCTGTCAAGGAAAAATAAATAAGGTGCCTTTAGATTCTTTAAGTGAAATATTGATCAGTTTGATCACAAGCAAGCTAAAGGCATAATTACATCTGTCATGTAAACTCCACTTAGTTCATAAAGTATTGAACAGGAATAGTAATTGTTTTCCTGTTAATGAGGCTGTAGACTATGTTCTCAGAGTGACTCACTTATTATTTAGTTTATTTCGAAATGGAGTGTGGCTCACCAGCGTTCAGCTAAATTGGATAGATTACTACCACCATCACCACCACCACCCCCCTCCAAAGTTGGGCTTCTGTCCAAAATATGTAATGAAGCTCTCACCAAAAACCAAAACCACACAAATTCTTTGAGTCATAAGAAGGCCAAACCGTGCTCAAACCCACAAGTTACTATTTCCCTTGACTTAATTTTTGTAACATAACCCGTAACTTAAAATCATCCTAACGGAAGCTTTTTGTTTTTAAGTAAGGTTAAAAATTAACCAAATAAACTTGTGAATTATATGAAATAAGATTTTCCTCTATCTGTTTCTAGGCAAGCTCTACAAGATGACACATTATAATGGTAGAAGAGTGACAGGATGCACATCATGGTTTTGGATTGACCCACCCCCCAGATGACGGATGAGTCTTCGCTGTTACCATGTATAAAACCTCCCCCTGCTCTGTATACCCAGTACAAGTTTCCAAAAGGACCTTATTCTCATCACCTTTATATGTCCTAGTATATCTGCTGAAAATACCCAATCCTGCCAAAAGTTGGAAGACTCTAAGATGTCCTTCAGTTGGTGAATGGTTAACAAACTGTGGTACATCCAGACAGTGGGATGTGATTAAGTGCTGAAGAGAAATGAGCTATCAACCCATGAGAAAACATGAAATAACCTTAGATGCATATCACTAAGTAAAAGAAGCCAATCTGAAAAGACTAGATGCCATATGGTCCCAACTATACGACATTCTGGAAAAGACAAACCTACAGAGACAGTCAAAAGACCAGTGGTTTCCCGGGTTTAGGAAGGAGGAAGGAATGAGTAGGCAGAACACAGAGGATTTTTAGCACAGTGAAACTACTCTGTATGATACTATAACGGGGGATACATGTCATTATACATTTGTCCACACCCACAGAATGTACAACACCAGGAGTGAATCCTCATGTAAACTATGGACTCTTGGTGATACAGATGTGTCATTGTAGATTCATCAGTTGTAACAATTGTACTTAATGGGGGAGTCTACACCTTGGTAGGGTCAGAGGGTATATGAAAACTCTTCACATTATGCTCAATTTTTGCTGTAAACCTAAAATTGCTCTAAAAAGTAAAGTCTATTTTTTTAAGAAGCCTGATCCCCACCTTCTTCACCTAGCTAAAGCTACCTGACCTTCAAAATGCAGCTCATGGGTCACCTCCTAACTAATGTATTGTGTTTGTCCAGTTTCTCATGTCTGCCTCACCTTGACCTTGAGCCAGTTGAGGGCAAGGACCTTGTTTTATCTGTCGTTGGATCTCTGGATCTAAGCACAAGCACATAGCAGAGGTTCAGTAAATGTCAGCTGCATGATCATGTGAGAGGAGAAGTCTTTTCTAGTTTGGTGAAGAAAATATCTAGTTGGCCTTTGTAATTAGCCACATACAGAGATGCATCAGAAAAGGACAGAAAACTTCCCTAAACTGAAAAAAAAAAAAAAAAATCCAGCATTCTTCAATATTCCAGAAGTCTGTGAGATCCTTTTATCAACAATGTAAGTGTTAAAATTCAAGCGTCCTATAGCCCAAAACAGAGTTTTCAAAACAGAAAAACAAAAAAAACTCTTATGAATCCTACTTTCACTTCGAGCCCCATAATGATTAAGAACAGGAAAAAAAAAAATCAAAGCTCTTGTTTAAACCAGGTGAAAAGTGCATTCAAGAGCTGCCTCTGCCTTGCTTTCTGCCCACACAGTGCAGAAGTGTATAAAGTGCTGGATTGTGGAGAAAGCCTCACCGTGGTTCCAACCATGGAGAAAAAAGAAACTCCCTTGGCTCCGATTCACATAGTCTCAAAACAAAACCTGACTTGACAGACATAAAGGGCATAAACATGGGGGAGAATAAGAACCTGAGAACCCCGTCGGCAAAGCGGATTCCGCCTAATGCAGGGTTTGAAGTGAGTAATTTGTAGCTAGGAGGTAGCGCTGTTATGCAAGGCATGGGCTATAGCTTTCCTTCCACCTCACCAGAAAATAGTTTTGAAAATACCTCCAGTTTGGGGCAGTCTAGCAGACACAAAAGCAGACAATCAGTTCCTGAGAAAGTGCTTTTTGGGCGAATCTCCATGAGACACAGGTAAGAAGGCGAGGTTAACTGTAGGTAGACAGGCAATAGGGGATTTATTTCATGTCACTCTCTGCCTTTACTATGCATTATCCTTTCTGCCTGAACTTTCTGATCACCCTAACCCCCTTCAAGGACATCGTTACTGAAAGGAGTTTGGGGAAGAATTAGCAGTCACCTTTTCACCCTCCAACAATGACATCTTTCTCACAAGTTGTTGCAAGGCTTCCAAGTAATTTAACCTGTACACAGAGACCCTGGCACATAAAAGATACAAGTAGCAGATGTAAAAGATCAAAAGCAGGGCTTATCACTACTGGGGTGGGGTGGGGTGGAGGCATGTGGACCACTGGGTTCAGCCCTCAGTTTCAAAAAATGGCCTCTAGCCGGGCGCAGTGGCTCACGCCTGTAATCCCAGCACTTTGGGAGGCCGAGGCGGGTGGATCATGAGGTCAAGAGATGGAGACCATCCTGGTCAACATGGTGAAACCCCGTCTCTATTAAAAATACAAAAAATTAGCTGGGCATGGTGGCACGTGCCTGTAATCCCAGCTACTCGGGAGGCTGAGGCAGGAGAATTGCCTGAGCCCAGGAGGCGGAGGTTGCGGTGAGCCGAGATCGCGCCATTGCACTCCAGCCTGGGTAACAAGAGCGAAACTCGGTCTCAAAAAAAAAAAAAAAAAAAGCCTCTAATTTAGACTTCTGAAATCATCTCTGAATAAGGTTATAAATACAATTTAAAGTTATAAACCAAGAGACAGAAAGACGTTCTTTTGCCAACTTTCAAATCATGTTCCACAACTGGACCATATCACCTGTATTGTTCCCTTTCTTTAAATTATAAAATAGTCTTAAGACTGGCACAATATACTACATTGCAATGTATTTTTATATTAAAAGTGGTGATTTGCTAGATATAAATGTTTGCAATACAACAATATGGAGCAATTTATGCAACTCTGTTTCTGGCATTTTCCATTTTTAAAAATTTGCTATGAAGCTTTAAAAAAAAAAAAAAAAGGTGAAAGTGGCCTGATTGTCTCATAATATCTGAGATCCGTGTTATATTGAACCCCAAGTTTCTCTTCAAAGGATCAGTATGTCAGTATGTCCAGCTCTCTATTCTTTAATTCTCCATTTTAAAATTTAACTTCCTTGTAATTCCAGTAAACAAACTTCTCCACCAGTTCTAAACAGTAGTTCACATCTCTTCCCCCTCCCCCCAGCTCCATCCTGACTCATCCCAGTCACCTAGGTCTCCCCTGGCTACCTGCTCTGACCCACCCATAATTGTCCTTCCTGTCAAAACACCCACCCTGCCGCTCCAGCTCAGACCCCTGGTCTTTTTAAAATAGCCAGTTGGGATTAGTCTAGCTTGTGCGGTCTAACCCCAGCCAACAGGGGAACAACACAGCAGTAGGGATGACCCTGGTCAGACATAAGTACCCCTTCCCTGCTTGTCCAAGCATACAGCTGTCATCATTGCTCCATCTGTGCACCACACCCTTCTACAGAAGTAAACTGTCTTGCTGGGAGGATTTCTCTTCGAGTGCTATTTCTTTTGTGGCATCGAAATTTTACTTATAACATCCAGATTGGAGAATTGTAGTTTCTGGGTTCTTTTTAGAAGAGATTAGCAAATGCACAACCAGCAATCTGTCTAGATCAGTGCTGTCTCCTAGAAATATAATGCAAGCCACAAATATTAGCTACATAAGTGATTTTAAATTGCCTTGTAATCACATTTTAAGAAATAAAATGATACGGGGAAATTAATCATAACAACATATTTTGTTAACAAAATATATTTAAAATATCATTTTAAGTGTTATCAGTGAAAATTTATTAATGTAATATTTTTACTTTTTTTGTACAAAGTCTACAATCCGGTGTGTGCTTTATACCCACAGCATACCTCAATTTGAACTCGCCACGTTTCAAATGCTCAGTAGTCATGTGTAACTAATGACTACCATCTTGGACAGCACAGGTCAAGAAACCATAATCTGCAGAATTTTCCCTTCAGGTTTATTTGCATGAGTGATGCCTGGGCACTTGCCATTTTAATGATTAACAGTGGCATTTAAAAGAAGGCAATGAAAAAAAGAAGTAAGAGATGGCAACTGACACCTAGTGGACCTGAAATGAACATTTTTAGCAAGAAAATCAACTAAGCATTCATAATTTAACAAAAATGTAAGAACAAGAAATCTTTTCTCATTTCCGATAGTTTTCCCATGTCATGACTTCCTCCGTGGAAAATGTTCTGTGAACACTTTTGCAACAAGAAATCAATTTTGAAAAAGCTCAGAGATTCTGAACTGACTGATTCTGGAATACACAAAATAAATTAAATTCCATGAACAAATGATAAGGTGCTTTATTAGAAGGACATCTGGACTTGGGCTCCTCACCTTGGTTTCATGAAAGCAATCAATTTCTACCTGTCTCAAATATTAGGTTTCTGCATAAAAGTTTGAATATGGCCAAGCATGATGGTTCTTGCCTGTAATCCCAGCACTTTGGGAGGCTGAGGTGGGTGGATCATTTGAGCTCAGGAGTTTGAGACCAGCCTGGCCAACATGGTGAAACCCTGTCTCTACTAAAAATTTTAAAATTAGGTAGGCATAGTGGTGTACGCTTGTAATCCTAGCTACTCAGGAGGCTGAGGCAGGAGAATCACTTAAACCCAGGAGGTGGAGGTTGTAGTGAGCCGAGATCACACCACTGCATTCCAGCCTGGGTGACAGAGCAAGACCCCATCTCAAACAAAACAAAACAAGTTTGGATAAAAACAGTTCCTCGTGCAGTAGAAAAAAAAATTAAAAAAAAAAAAAACACTGGACAAAATGATCTCCTAGCTATTTGAAATAAGTCAAACTTACATTTTCACTTAACATGACGTTCTGGAAAAGGAAAAACTGCAGGGATAGAAGTCAAATTGGTGGCTGTCAGGGAACGAAGGAGGAAATAGGGATGAGGGAAAGAACTGATTACAAAGAGAAACAGGGAGCTTTTTGGAGTAATGGAAATATTCCATATGTTTATGGTGGTGCTCTACACCTAAAAAGTGTATCTTTCTTTTATATAAACTATATCACAATATAGGTGACTCCATAAAATAACCTAAGTCCCCTTTGTCCCTGACTGCTAGAAATCATGGGGATGTCAGCTCTCAGGCAGAATGTGTGAAATGCAGTTTGAACATTTAGACTATCATTGCTTATTTTTTAAACTTTGTTACTGGGCATTCATGGGCTTTTATCCTTAAGTTCATATCCCTTCTTTTGTCAGTAACATCCCACTTCTTTTTAAGGAGTTAATTCTCCATCAAATGCTATCTTGGTGAGACTGTCAGTCCAATCCTCTCCTACCCAAGAAATGGCATATGACCCTAGCTTTGCCAACTACACTCTCTTTTCCAAGACTTCAAATCTTCATAATAAAGGGAAGAATGATGTCCTCTCGAGAAATGTGAGTTGATTGCTGTCACCCAGACCTCTAAAGCAGCCCTTGCTCTTATCTCTTTCTGATTTTGTTTCCTAGCTAACTCCAAGTCCTCTACTTCTGTATCAGAATAATGCATAACAGCTCATCCAGTATCATCGCTAACCCCTCTGGCATCTCTTCTTGCACTATAGAGGCTAGACATTAAAACTACATTTCCCAGAGTCCCTTGCAGCAAGAGTTCATATGTGACTTGTACCTGCAGGAGACTGGGAAGACAATTTTGAGTCACATGAGATGGTAGCTTCACACAGGAGATAAGGTTATCTTGGCCAACTTGGGTAGAAGTTCTGTTGTTTGTAACCCAAGAATCCTGCTAATGCATCTAGTCATCTAGTCATTCAGTAAATTATTGCTGGACATCTGCTATGTGCCAAGTATTATATTAGAACCTGAGGATATAAAGATGATAGAAACGGTATCCATGCCTTACACTCAACCACATAGATGAGTCGTAAAGATACCATGTTGAGAGAAAAAAGACAGGCACAAAAGGGTATATCCAATATGATTCCATTATATGAAGTTCAAGAAAAAGTCAAATAAATCTATGATGGAAGTCAAAGATTATGACAGAAGTCAGAAGAGTGGTCACCTCTGAGAATGTGATATTTGACTAAGAAGAGGCCCAAAGAAGCTTTCTGGGTGGGGTTTTGGAAATGCTCTGTAGCTTGATCTGGAAATGTAAAATATTGTCAGACTGTTCACTAAATATTAGTGCATTTTAGCAATATCACATGTAAATTAAAAGAATGTTAAGAAGCCCATAACCTAGCTGGAGAGCCACGCATCATTTAGAAAACTCAAATGTAGGTGATGAGTGCTGAGAGACCTGGATTAGATCCTATCGAGTTATAGAGAAGCAAGACATGAACTCTCCCTAAAGCAGGCATGTCGGTGGCAATCAAGGAAGGTAACGTGTGGGTAGACTGAAAAGGTCCTTAAATGCCAAGATAATAAAAATATTTTTAACAAAATTATCATCCATTTTTCTTTTGGAACAGGAAGCTACATTTTTATTGAGATAGGGTCTTGCTCTGTTGTTCAGGCTAGAGTGCAGTGGTACAATCATAGCTCACCAAACCTTCGAACTCCTGGGCTCAAGTGATACTCTCCTGAGCCTCCTGAGCAGCTAGCTAGGCCCACAGGCATGTACCACCACACCTGGCTCATTCTTTTTTTTAGTTTTTTTTTGTAGACAGGGGTCTCACTATGTTACCGAAGCTGGTCTCAAACTCTTAGCTTCAAGAAATCATTCTGCCTTGGCCTCCCAAAGCATTGGGATTAAGGCATGAGCCACATGCCTGGCCAAAATGCTAATTTTTTTAAAGAAAGAAAAATTAATTTTATTCTCATTATAGATCTTTCTCAGGCTTTTATGGAATATAATATCCTTCTATGAATTATTTGAAGTATCTCCTACATTTAAACTGCTAGTCAAAAAATAAAAATTTTAATTTTTAATTTAAAAAATACAAAAACAACTATATAAAACCTTTGTGCTCACCAGAGCATATAATTCTTCCACGCTATAATTTGTAACAGCCAGACACAGTGGCTCACCCTTGCAATGCCAGCTACTCAGGGATCTGAGGCAGGAGGATCACTTACTTGAGCCCAGGAGTTTGAGTCCAACCTGGGCAACAAAGCTAGAGCCTGTCTCTTAAAAAAAAATAAAAAGTAATATGATGCTGGAACTAGTTTTGCTTTTGATTTTCCAGTTTAAGATTTCCTTAAGGCTGCCGGGCGCGGTGGCTCAAGCCTGTAATCCCAGCACTTTGGGAGGCCGAGGCGGGTGGATCACGAGGTCGAGAGATCGAGACCATCCTGGTCAACATGGTGAAACCCCGTCTCTACTAAAAATACAAAAAATCAGCTGGGCATGGTGGTGCGTGCCTGTAATCCCAGCTACTCAGGAGGCTGAGGCAGGAGAATTGCCTGAACCCAGGAGGCAGAGGTTGCAGTGAGCCGAGATTGTACCATTGCACTCCAGCCTGGGTAACAAGAGCGAAACTCCGTCTCAAAAAAAAAAAAAAAAAGATTTCCTTAAGGCAATCCTGAAGGTTTAGAACCCAAAGAAAATAAGAATTTTATTTACTATTATTGGAAGTCTCCCATTCTTTCAACTTAACTCTTAAATGATTACTATGTAACCCCTAAACTCAGGTTAAGTGTCAGGTGGATCTAGATATTGACCTTTAAAGAGGTTTCAGTGTAATGGGAAACAAAGTTATAGTGCTGCTTGATGAATAAAAAGTAACTTTTAGGCATCTTTTCTTGTTTGTCCTATATTTTTAACGAACTACTCCTAATTTCATGATGTTTGTCCTTTTACTTCAGTAAGAGCAATACTGTATTTAAAGACTATGAACTGTTTAAATCTGTTTTAAAATATGACAAGATACAAGCACATAAACAGATTTTAGTGGTACTTCCTTTCCACTTACAGAAATACCTGCAACATTTTGATTGCCCGTATGTATCTAAAGTTGCCTCACATCCCACCAGCAACGGAAGGATGCTTACCAACCAGATTTTGCAGAAATGAAAGGATTGTTGGAAAACCCCGTACAGAAGGCATCTCAACAACGTATACAAATAAACATGTATATGGTGTTTACAGAAAAGGTAGGGCTGGGAGGGAAAAGAAAATATAGTATTGCAAGAAGATGTCTTTAAAATGATTACAATTGCAAGTAGAGTGTGTTCGTGCTACAGCTGTAGGTTTCTGGATTGCAGTCTAATTTTGGCTTTTTTTTTTTTTTTTGACCATAGAATTGTGAAATACAAATCAAATGCCATTTCAACAAATATAATTACAATACATGACAAATTCCAGTTAATGCTTCACAGAAATAAGACACCCAGCAAAAGAAAATAATTTAAACAGCCCCTTGGAGCTTATTCAATGATTCAACTCTTCATTCAATGACTACTCATTACTTAACTATTATGTAGGAAGCGTTGCACTAGGAACTAAGGAAACAATGAATAGAACACAGTACTTCCTCTTGAAGATCTTACGGATCAATGACAGAGAAAGACATAAATGAATGATTACAGTACTGAGTAAATAATATCTTAGAGTCACACACAGGGTATGAATGTACAGTGGAGAGCATGTGTCTTAGTCTGTTTTCTGCTGCTGTAACAGAATAACACAAATGGTAATTTATATAGAAAAGAGATTTGGCTCACCATTCTGGAGGCTGGGAAGTCCAGTGGGCTGCATCTGGTGAGGGCCTTCTTGTTGTGTCATAACACAGCTGAAGACCAAGTGAACATGCAAAACAGACAAAATGGGCTGAACTCACTCTTTTTATCAGAAACCCATTCCCATGGTAACCAACCCACTCCCGCGATAACTGCATTAATCCCTTCATGAGAGTCAACCGTTTGTGGCCTACTCATCTCTTAAAGGCCCACCTCTTGATATTATTACAACGGCAAATAAGTTTCCAACACATAAGCTTTGAGAGACACATTCAAACCATAGCACCATAGCTACCTCTGCTGGGACATCATCGAGGAGACATGATTGACTACTCTTTGAAGACAGAGGGGAGTTTCAGGTAGGAGGGGAGGCAAGGGAGTAGAGCTGCAAGAGATAAGGTTGGAGAGCTAGGTTCAAACCAGGTCCTAAAGGGCTTGATGTCTTGCTGAGGACTGTGGACTTGCTACAGTAGGCCAGAGGAAGCCAATGAAGAATATTCAGGGACTTGGCCAGGCACAGCAGCTCAAGCCTATAATCTCAGCATTTTGGGAGGCCGAGTCAGGTGGATTACCTGAGATCGGGAGTTTGAGACCAGCCTGGCCAATGCAGTGAAACCCCATCTCTACTAAAAACACAAAAATTAGCCAGGCGTCGTGGCAGTAATCCCCACTACCTGGGAGGCTGAGGCAGGAAAATCCGCTTGAACCCAGGAGACAGATGCTCTAGTGAGCCGAGACTGCTCCACTGCACTCCAGCCTGGGCGATAGAGTGAGACTGTGTCAAAAAAGAAAAGGGAAAGGGGAAAGGGGAAAGGGGAAAGGCGAAAGGGGAAAGGGGAAAGGTGAAAGGGGAAAGGGGAAAGGCGAAAGGGGAAAGGGGAAAGGCGAAAGGGGAAAGGCGAAAGGGGAAAGGCGAAAGGGGAAAGGGGAAAGGGGAAAGGCGAAAGGCGAAAGGGGAAAGGCGAAAGGGGAAAGGCGAAAGGGGAAAGGCGAAAGGCGAAAGGGGAAAGGGGAAAGGGGAAAGGCGAAAGGGGAAAGGCGAAATAGAAAACGGGAGGAGGGAAAGGGGAAAAGAAAAGAAAAAAGAGAAAGGAAAAGAAAGAGAATATTCAGGGACTGCGTCAGGTGGGTGTTTCCATAACAATCACTACTGCCCCAGCATGGATGATGAGCGGTATGGTTATCCAAACAAGAATCATGAAGACCTGCCGGGCACGTGGCTGACACCTGTAATCCCAACACTTTGGGAGGCTGAGGCGGGTGGATCATGAGGTCAAGAGATTGAGACCGCCGGGCGCGGTGGCTCACGCTTGTAATCCCAGCACTTTGGGAGGCCGAGGCAGGTAGATCACGAGGTCAAGAGATCGAGACCATCCTGGTCAACATGGTGAAACCCCATCTCTACTAAAAATACAAAAATTAGCTGGGCGTGGTGGCGTGTGCCTGTAATCCCAGCTACTCAGGAGGCTGAGGCAGGAGAATTGCCTGAACCCAGGAGGCGGAGGTTGCGGTGAGCCAAGATCGCCCCATTGCACTCCAGCCTGGGTAACAAGAGCGAAACTCCGTCTCAAAAAAAAAAGAGAGAGAGAGAGAGAGAGATTGAGACCCTCCTGGCTAGCTCGGTGAAACCCCATCTCTGCTAAAAATAGAAAAAATTAGCCGGGCCTGGGGGCATGCACTACTTGGGAGGCTGAGGCAGGACAATCACTTGAATCTGGGAGACAGAGGTTGCAGTGAGCTGAGAACGTGCCACTGCACTCCAGCCTGGGTGACAGAGCAAGACTCCGTCTCAAAAAAAAAAAAAAAAGAAAAAAAAAAATCATGAGGAACAGAAAATATAGAGAAGCAGGCACAGTTTTGAGAACTATTCGGAAGTTTCAGGAGTCAAGACGTTTTAACAACTGTACTATTTTTAGGAGACAGATCTCCAAAATGTCTAAAGTTTTTCAGCTTGACTGACGGAGTAGATGGTGATTTTATTAAAATTAAAATAAAAACAAAGGAAGAGGAGCCATTTTGGAGAAGAGAAGGCGAGTTTGGTTTTGTAACCAAATAATGTGCAGGAATTAACTATGAGACATCCAGACAGAGGTCAAGTAGACAGCTGAAAATATAGAATTGGAATCAGGTTAGCCTGATTATTTTGGGCCTCGTTTTTTGTGAAGAAAACAAGAGCCCCGAAAGTATAATCCTTGATGTCTCTTAGAATAAATTATTAATAAACTAACGTTCTCCTCTTCTTAGGACTCTCTTATCAAACTATATAATTTGTTTAAAAGGGTGGAGATATTCACTGTTCCTCAAAGCTGTCAGCTTAAGACCAAGTCTTCATAATTCCATAAGAAATTATTCATATTTTTTTCAAAAAGAAAGGCGATGAGAAATGAGATAATATATTAAAGGAAATCAAATAAATTTACAATAAAAGATCATTAGGAAACGAAATCTTGTCAGCCTGGATAAATGTGCCCGATTATTATATTTAAGTCAAACTAAATTACTGTCCATGTATCTATTAAAGCATTTATAAGTGTCGAAAATCGAAATGTTAGGATTCTGACTGTAGGTGTAAAATCAAAGTGATTTTGATAAGTTTAAACAATCTTTTATTGTGAAGAAAAGGCAATTTAAAATCAGAAAATGATACAAATATCACAGGAAGGTATATAGATTCCTTTTCTGAAACATTACCAATGATTTGGGAGGTTAAAAAAAAGTTGGAAACATTATTTCCACAATTAAGCATGACAATCAGATGATCTTAGCTCCAAATAACCAGTTACAAAATTATTTTAAGTTGGCAAAATCTTATATTCTCTTCTTAAAAAACTAAGAGGAAGCTGCAGAGATAAATTCAACTTGTATAGAGAAAAGCAATCTGCTATGTGTGTGTTTGGGGGGCCATCTCTCTCTCTCTCTCTCTCTCTCTCTCTCTCTCTCTCTCTCTCTGTCCAGCAGAAAACTTAAGTCATTATTGCTTTTTTAAATGAGATTCTGTCTAACCAGACCCTTAATTAAGCAATTAAGCAGATATTATTTACTCTTATTTGTAAGAGAAAGATACCAAAATAATTTTTAAAAAAGAGAAAGAGAGAGAGACCAAAGATAAGAAAAGCATGCACATGTGTATGTTGCTGCTGTTGCTGTTATTGAATTGCATTGAATCCATTATTGAGGTTTCCCAAGGATGACTCTCAGATCCCAGAGGAAACTTTAGTTCTGGAAGCTGGATGGCATGTTCACCTGTACCTGCTTATCAAACCTGGAAGGGTGGGAAAAGCACCTATGTCACTTAAGCCATTCATGTTTTGGGTTCTCTCATGTGCAAAAAGATGACTGGACTAGATGATCTCCAGAGAAGTTATTGCCAAACCTTGAGATGTGTTTTCCAAACACAGATCCCCAGACCCTACCACAAATCTATAAATCAGAAACTTTGATGGGGAAAGGAAGTTTGTTCTGTTTTTTTTTTTTAAAGCTCTTTGGGTGAATCCAATGAACAAGCAGTCACATTGCGAAACCATAGCACTAAGCTACCGGTTTTAAAGCCTGTGAAATTATGAATCCAAATTTCTTTTCTTTTTTTTTTTTTGAGTTTCGCTTTTGTTGTCCAGGCTGGAGTGCAATGGTGCAATCTTGGCTCACTGCAACCTCCACCTCCCGGGTTCAAGCCATTCTCCTGACTCAGCCTCCTGAGTAGCTGGGATCACAGGCATCCGCCACCATGCCCAGCTAATTTTTTTGGATTTTTAGTAGAGACGGGGTTTCACCATGTTGGCCAGGCTGGTCTCAAACTCCTTACCTGAGGTGATCCACCCGCCTCAGCCTCCCATAGTGCTAGGATCACAGCATGAGCCACCGCACCTAGCCGGATATTTTAAGATTCTTAAAAACAGGAATTCAACAAAACAAGATACGTGACTATCCACTAAATTCAATACAAAATGTGGAAGCCTCTGTAGTTGACACCCTGGCACCACTGTAATGATGATCATACTGTTCCCCCTACCCATGACCCAGTCCTGGCCACAGGGGCTTCCAAGAGAAGTTTCCTCACTAGAACTAGTCTGATGTTTCCATCTTTTCTCTTATTCTTCTGTCAATTTCATTGCCCACTGTAGAACCAATAGGATATTTTTATACATAGGAGGAGATTTACTATAAGGAATTGGCTCACGTGATTATGGAGTCTAGCAAGTCCAAAACCTGCACTGTGGTCCAGCAGGCTAGAGACCCAGAAGAGCAAGTGGTGCAGATGAGATGAAGTCCAAAGACAGTCTACTGAAAAATTCCCTCTTGCTAGGAGAGTCTGGTCTTTTTATTCTATTTAGGCCTTCAACTGATTTGGTAAGGCTCAGCTATGATATGGAGGGCAATCTGCTTTACCTAAAGTTCGCTGATTTAAATGTTAATTTCATTCAAAAGCACCCTCCAAGTTAACACATAAAATCAACGATCACACCCACCAAGCCTTGAGTTGATCAACAACTGCACTTAAATCAGACTGGGATCCTGCTAAGGAAGGCTCTCTCCCTCCAATCTCTGCTCATCCAAAGTAGATTCACTATTGTAAGGATGTTCATTTTCTCCAAATTATGTTATATATTGAATGTAGTTCTGTTCAATATTCAATGTAGTTCCCGAGAGTTTTTTTTTTTTTTTTTTTTTTTA